>NC_056444.1:48883257-49095757 GCF_018296145.1 Oncorhynchus tshawytscha | reverse complement strand
GCAAGAGGCCAAGAACAACGTTTCTACTAGGGGAAGGCAACCTTTGGTCCTTCTACTGTGGAGGACTGAATTACACTTGCAAATGGCGGTCAGATAAAGCTAACCGTCTGAAGGAGCGGTTGGTTGAGAAACACGGTCCTAGAACCAGTTAAGAACCCACCTCTTGTCAGCTCCATCTAGTGATAATGATTCACATTTCTCCCTCGGCTCCACAGCTGAATAATAACATCCCAATTCAGACAGTGGAATGAACACCAAGCATGGCTAATTCATTGATCTATTTTTAGATGCTTCTTTCATCTGGGGTTCAGTTTCAATGAATTTCAAAGTACACTGAGTGTACAGAACACTAGTACACCTGCTCTTTCCACGACATAGACTGGCCAGGTGCATCCAGGGGGAAGCTATGATCCCTTATTGATGTCACTTGTTAAATCTACTTCCATCAGTGTAGATGAAGGGGAGGAGATGGGTCAAAGAAGGTTTTTTTTTTAACCCTTGAGACAATTGAGACATGGATGGTGTATGTGTGCCATTCAGAGGGTGAATGGGCAAGACAAAAGATTGGAGTGCCTTTGAACGGGGTATGGTGGTAGGTGCCAGGCGCACCGGTTCGAGAACTGCAACGCTGCAGGGTTCTTCACGCTCAACAGTTTACCGTGTGTATCAAGAATGGTCCACCACCCAAAGGACATCAAGCCAGTGGTTGAAAACGGGTCATTGATAAAAGACGACAAAGGAGACTAACAAGAATTGTGCAGAGCAACAGACGGGCTACAGTTAGTCAACTGACAGTCCATTACAACATTGGTGCCCAAAGATCCATAGAAGAGTGCACAACTCGTTGTACCCAGACACGAATGGGGTTTGGCAGCCGACACCCTTACAGAGTTCCCACTTCTTTGAGCAAAAAACAAGAAACTGCAGTTGCTGTGGGCTAAAGAACAAAAACCCTGGACACTGGAGAATTGGAAAAACATTGCCTGGTCTGATGAATCCCGGGTTCCTGCTGTTTCACGCTGATGGGAGGACTAGGGTGTGGAGAAAAGTACATCAGTACGTGCATCCATCATGCCGTGTGTCAACATTACAGGCTGGTGGTGGTGGTGTGATGGTGTGGGGTGCGTTTTCATGGCACATATTGGGCACCTTGATAAAAGTGGAGCAACGTTTGAATGCCACAGGACATCTGAACATCATAGCCAATCAGGTGCATCCCTTCATGGCAGCAGTGTATCCATCTGCTAATATAAAGCTCCATGCCACAAGGCTAGGATTGTCCAGGAATGGTTCCACGAACATGACAGTGAATTCAGCTTACTGCAGTGGCCTGTCCAGTCACCGGGGGGGGGTGCAACTCAATATTAGGAAGGTGTTCTTAATGTTTTGTACACTCAGTGTATACTTCTTTAGGCAACAGGATTCCTCACACACTTGTTGATTGTCTTGCCAAGTGTGCCTTTTGATGCTGGGGGCTTAGACTTAGAAGCAATGGTGGTAAAGTTGTACGTTTGTTCCACTGATGCTGAGATAGTTTGATTGACAATGATATGCATCCAAGATCTCTTTGTCTTTCTCTACCGTCTCTCAGGTGACAGATATGATGCAGAAAGCTCTGTTTGACTTCCTGAAACACAGGTTCGACGGAAGGTTAGTACTATATATATATACATCCTGACTAATCGTCAGCTGCACATTAAAGTAGCTAGTTGTTTGTTAACATTTGCGCCACTTAGCAGACGCTCTTATCCAGAGAGACAATTAGGATTAAGTGCCTTGCTCAAGGGCAGGTTTTTCATCTAGTCGGCTCGGGAATTAGAACCAACGACCTTTCGGGTTACTGGCCCAACGCTCTTAACCGCTAGGCTACTTCTCTCTTTTATGTACATCTATGACACAAGTGTTCTTTTGTTTGCTCGCCCTCAGTTTGATCTCTCTCTGAACCTCCATGACATTCATCGCTGTGATCTTTTTTTTTTGTCTGTAGTGTGTATTAGCAGCGTATTTGTAGTCGGTGTTGTTTATTGTGGGTTGATCCTGTTTTGTTTCGGACACCTGCAGAATCTCCATCACACGCGTTACGGCGGACCTATCTCTGGCCAAGAGATCTGTGCTCAACAAGAGGCCAATCATGGAGAGATCCAATACTCGCTCCAGCCTGGGTGAGTACACACATACACCAGTGGAGGCTGCTGAGGGGAGGACGGCTCATAATAATGGCTGGACTTGAGTGAATGGAACAGCATCAAACCATGTGTTTGGTGTATTTGATACCATTCCACTCATTACCACAAGCCTGTCCTCCCCAAATAAGGTGCCACCAACCTCCTGTGACACACACATGCACGCACACACACACACACACACATTCCCTTTAAACATGCACATTTGTTCGATGTAAACACTAATAAGTGTGTAAGCGTCCAAAGTGCATGGATTGATCTCTAGGTCAGGTACTGTAATGTTATGGATCTCTCTCCCCTACAGCCGAGGTCCAGAGTGAGATAGAGAGGATATTTGAGCTGGCCAAAACCCTCCAGCTGGTGGTTCTGGATGCAGACACCATCAACCACCCGGCCCAGCTAGCCAAGACTTCCTTGGCCCCTATCATTGTATACGTCAAAGTGTCCTCGCCAAAGGTACATAGCTAGACAACCTCACTTCGTACATGTCCTGCAGATGTAGTGTGAGTGGATTTAGATGAAGATATCTTTTCATCTTTTGAATTTCTCTTCTTTATGAAGCCTTTATAAAGCCTTCTTTATAAAGCTACCCTCTCTCCCTGTCTCTTTCCTTCTCTTTTCCCTCTCTCTCTCTCTCTTGCTCACTCTCTCTCTCCCCCCCTTTTCTCTCTCTCCTCCCCTTTTTCTCTCTCTCCTGCCCTTTTTTTATCTCGCCCCCTTTCTCTCTCTCCTCCCCTTTTTCTCTCTCTCTCCTCCCCTTTTTCTGTCTCTCCTCCCCTCTCTCTCTCAGGTGCTCCAGAGGCTGATCAAGTCCCGGGGGAAGTCTCAGAGCAAACACCTGAATGTCCAGATGATGGCCGGAGACAAACTGTCTCAATGCCCCCCTGTACGTGGACACCCCATCATACAATAGTATTCACAGCTACTATTACAATTCAACCAACTGTCTGAAATTGATCTCCCTCCCACTGTTCCGTCATAGGAGATGTTTGATGTCATTTTGGATGAGAACCAATTGGAGGATGCGTGTGAGCACTTGGCTGAATACCTAGAGGTGTACTGGCGCGCCACTCATCTTCCCGACACCACCCCCATCAACCCGCTATTAGAGCAGAACCTCATGACCCCGCCCTCAGCCAACTCTAGCCTACAGGTGAGATGCTTCTATGTGGATGGAGGAGGGAAGGTGGAGGGGAACAGAGACAATTGGTTGGAGATGGGAGAATGTAAAAAGGACAGATAATGGGATAGTGAGTTTTTTGTAGGGCAGTGTTTCTTCATCCTGGTCCCAGGGAACACATTTTGGTTTTTGCCTTAGCATTTACACGCCTGATTCAAATCGTCAAAGATGATGAGTGGATCATTTGAATCAGCTGTGTAGTGCTAGGGCAAAAAACAAAATGTGCCCCCCTTTGAGTCCACAGGACCAGGAGGATGAAACACTGCTTTAGTGGGAGGGGGGTTGTTTATGTGGTTGTTGTGTGTTGCATCTGTCCTTACAGTACTATACCAGATTCCCTCTATCCCCTTTCTCATGTCTGTCTGTTTGTCCGTCTTCTCACTCATCCCTGCTTAACGTTTTTGCAGTTTTCTGAAACACAGGAATTAATTGAATGATCGCTTACCGTATGGGGTGAGTAGGAGGGTTTATGTATGTACATTACTTCTCCACCCGATAACCCCTCCCACCCCTTAACCCCCACCCACACCCCACCCCACCCCTCCACACCAACCACACTCGGTGGAATAAGATCAACCGATGTGTCTTATTTCCCTCTCACACAATAACCCCCCACACACACACACAAGCCACTGATACCTACAGAATGTAGACCCCTTCCCATCTCTTATCCACCTGCCACCTCACAGTCTTTGCACATTTGATTGACACTGTGCTACAAACTTCAAAGGTTATATGATGAGATCCAAAAAAAGCAGCAGCAGGTTCAGGGCTTGATATAGAAAAAGTCATGTGACAGGCTATATGAATGTAATGAAGTCTGCTAAATGGCATACACAGGTAACTGCCAAGATAAAAGGAAACACCAACATAAAGTGTCCTAATAGGGGGTTGGGCTACCGTGAGCCAGAACAGCTTCAACGAATCGTAGCCTAGATTCTACAAGTATCTGGGCCTCTATTGGAGGGATGCGACACAATTCTTCCACAAGAAATTCCGTCATTTGGTGTTTTGTGGTGGAAAATGCTTTCTCCATTTGCCACTCCAGAATCTCCCATAAGTGTTCAATTGGGTTGAGATCTGGTGACTGAGACACACAGACGTGCGCTCCCTTTAAGACCCCTTTAAGACCCCTTTAAAACCCCTTTAAAACCCCTTTAAGACCCCTTTAAAACCCCTTTAAGACCCCTTTAAGACCCATCTTTCAAAGTCACCGAGATCTATTCTAGCCATGGAAGCCAAAATAATGGGCAACTGGGCATTTTTTATACATGACCCTAAGCACGATGGGAGGTCAACTGCTTAATTAACTCAGGGAGCACACCTGTGTGGAAGCACTTGCTTTCAACATACTTTGTATCCCTCATTTACTCAAGTGTTTCCATTATTTTGGCAGTTACCCGTACGCCATAATGCACAGTGGACGTATTATAAATCTGTGGTAAACAAAGGGAGCCGTACCATGACCATACTCATGCTTTGTGAATGGCACACTCTCTCACGCTGGCACAGAATGCTACCCTGAATGAAACCTTTGGTGCGCATAAAGTGATTGAAATGATTGTCAAATTGAAGCACGACGGAACAATGCATAAACAATGTAATGGTTGCGATTGCTCCAGTGGAAAGGATAGTGTTAAGAAGTGATCTCAATGTGATTGGTTAAGAAAAGAAAAAAAAGAAAAGAAAAATGCAAACCATGCCAATTTAAGTTACCAATGTTTTTAACACTGTAATGCCATGTTATCCATTTAACTGTTCCACTGTCATTGGCGGTATATCCTTCGTGTAGAGTAGTGTCAATTTTAGGAGATTCGGAGCGCAAGAATTTCACTGTACATCATTACATCTGCAACCCTGTACATGTGACTATTAAACTCTCTAATCTAATCTAATCTTACAGTGCACTCGGAAAGTATTCAGACCCCTTGACTTTTTTCACATTTTGTTACGTTAAAAGCCTTATTCTAAAATGGATTAAGTGAACCATCAATCTACACACAATAACCCATAATGACAAAACGAAAACAGTTTTTTTTTTTAAACAGAAATACCTTATTCACATAAGTATTCAGGCCCTTTGCTATGAGACTCGAAATTGAGCTCAGGTGCGTCCTGTTTCCATTGATCGTCCTTGAGATGTTTCTACGACTTGATTGGAGTCCACCTGTGGTAAATTCAATTGATAGGACAGGAACACACCTGTCTCTATAAAGTCCCACAGTTGGCAGTGCATGTCAGAGCAAAAACCAAGCCATGAGGTTGAAGGAATTGTCAGTAGAGCTCCGAGACAAGATTGTGTCAAGGCACAGATATGGGGACGGGTACCAAAACATTTCTGCAGCATTGAAGGCCCCCAAGGACACAGTGGCCTTCATCGTTCTTAAATAGAAGAAGTTGGGAACCACCAAGACTCTTCCTAGAGCTGGGTGCCCGGCCAAACTGAGCAAATGGGGGAGAAGGGCCTTGATCAGGAAGGTGACCAAGAACCGATGGTCACTCTGACAGCCTGCTTGAGTTTGCCAAAAGCCATCTAAAGGACTCAGACCATAAGAAACAAGACTCTCTGGTCTGATGAATCTGGAGGAAACCTGCCCCCATACCTACGGTGAAGCATGGTGGTGGCAGCATCATGCAGTGGGGATGTTTTTCAGCAGCAGGGACTGGGAGACTAGCCAGGATCGAGGGAAAGATGGAGCACAGTTGTATTCATTTTTATTTTATTTCACCTTTATTTAACCAGGTAGGGCAACTGAGAACAAGTTCTCATTTACAACTGTGACCTGGTCAAGATAGAGCAAAGCAGTGCGACACAAACAACAGAGCTACACATGGGATAAACAAACGTACAGTCATTAACACAATAGAAAAGTCTATATACAGTGTGTGCAAATGTAGTAAGATTAGGGAGGTAAGGCAAAAAAATAGGCCATAGTGGAGAAATAATGACAATTTAGCAATTAAACACTGGACTGATTGATGCGCAGAAGATGAATGTGCAAGTAGAGATACTGGAGTGCAAAGGAGCAAAAAACAACAACATGGGAATGAGGGTGGGCTATTTACAGATGGGCTCTGTAGAGGTGCAATGGTCAGTAGGCTGCTCTGACAGCTGATGCTTAAAGTTAGTGAGGGAGATGTAAGTCTCCAGCTTCAGTGATTTTTGCAATTCATTCCAGTTATTGACAGCAGAGAACTGTAAGGAAAGGCGGCCAAAGGGGGAGTTGGCTTTGGGGGTGACCAGTGAAATATACCTGCTGTAGCGCATACTACGGGTGGGTGCTGCTGTGGTGACCAGTGAGTTGAGATAAGGTAGGGCTTTACCTAGCAAAGACTTATAGATGACCTGGAGCAAGTGGGTTTGGCAACGAATATGAAGTAAGGGCCAGGCAACGAGAGCATACAGGTCGCAGTGGTGAGTAGTATATGGGGCTTTGGTGATAAAACGGATGGCACTGTGAGACTACATCCAGTTTGCTGAGTAGATTGTTGGAGGCTATTTTGTAAATGACATCGCCAAAGTCAAGGATCGGTAAGATAGTCTGTTTTACGAGGGTATGTTTGGCAGTGAAGGATGCTTTGTTGCGAAATAGGAAGCCGATTCTAGATTTATTTTTGGATTGGAGATGCTTAATGTGAGTCTGGAAGGAGAGTTTATAGTCCAACCAGACACCTAGATATTTGTAGTTGTCCACATATTCTAAGTCAGAACCGCCCAGAGTAGTGATGCTAGACGGGCGGGTGAGGGCAGTGATCGGTTGAAGAGCATGCATTTAGTTTTTCTTGCATTCAAGGGCAGTTGGAGGCCACGGAAGGAGAGTTGTATGGCATTGAAGCTAGTCTGGAAGTTTGTTAACACAGTGTCCGAAGACGGGCCAGAAGTATACAGATTGGTGTCGTCTGCGTAGAGGAGGATCAGAGAATCAGCAGCAGCAAGAGTGACATCTTTGATGTATACAGACAAAAGAGTTGGCCAGAGAATTGAACCCTGTGGCACCCCCATAGAGACTGCCAGAGGTCCGGACATCAGGCCCTCCGATTTGACACACTGAACACTGTCTGAGGAGTAGTTGGTGAACCAGGCGAGACAGTCATTTGAGAAACCAAGGATATTGAGTCTGCCGATAAGAATGTGGTGATTGACAGAGTTGAAAGCCTTGGCCAGGTCGATGAATACGGCTGCACAGTATTCACAGTATTATCAATGGCGGTTATGATATCGTTTAGGGATCTCAGATGATACGAAAGAGAGGTTGAACAGGCTAGTAATAGGGGTTGCAACAATTGCGGTGGATAATTTTAGAAAGATATAGTGTCCAGATTGTCTAGCTAAGCTGATTTGGAGGGGTCCAGATTTTGCAGCTCTTCAGAACATTTCAGAACACAATCTGGATTTGGGTGAAGGAGAAATGGGGAGGCTTGGGCAAGTTGCTGTGGGGGATGCAGAGCTGTTGACCGGGGGAAGGGGTAGCCAGGTGCAAAGCATGGCCAGCCGTAGAAAAATGCTTATTGAAATGTTCAATTATTGTAGATTTATAAGTGAAGACAGTGTTTCCTAGAGTCAGTGCAGTGGGCAGCTGGGAGGAGGGTGCTCTTATTCTCCATGGACTTTACAGTGTCCCAGAACTTTTTGGAGTTTGTGCTACAGGATGCAAATTTCTGTTTGAAAAAGCTAGCCTTTGCTTTCCTAACTGCCTGTGTATATTGGTTCCTAACTGCCCTGAAAAGTTGCAGATCGCGGGGGCTATTCGATGCTAATGCAGTATGCCACAGGATGTTTTTGTGCTGGTCAAGAGCAGTCAGGTCTGGAGTGAACAAAGCATTTTTAAAGAATAACCAGGCATCCTCTACTGACGGAATGAGGTCAATATCCTTCCAGGTTAGCCGGGGCAGGTCGATTAGAAGGGCCTGCTCGCTGAAGTGTTTTAGGGAGCATTTGACAGTGATGAGTGGTGGTCTTTTGACCGCGGACCCATTATGGACGCAGGTAATGAGGCAATGATCGCTGAGATCCTGGTTGAAGACAGCGGAGGTGTATTTAAGAGTGCATTTTGGTCAGGATGATATCTATGAGGGTGCCCGTGTTTACGGATATAGGGTTGTACCTGGTGGGTCCCATGATAATTTGTGTGAGATTGAGGGCATCTAGCTTAGATTGTAGGATGGCCGGGGTGTTAAGCATATCCCAGTTTAGGTCACCTAATAGTGCAAACTCTGAAAAAAAGAACAGAGAGATCCTTGATGAAAATCTGCTCCAGAGCGCTCAGGACCTCAGACTGGGGCGAAGGTTCACCTTCCAACAGGACAACGACCCTAAGCACACAGCCAAGACAACATAGGAGTGGCTTCAGGACAAGTCTCTGAATGTCCTTAAGTGGCTCAGCCAGAGCCCGGACTTGAACCTGATCGAACATCTCTGGAGAGACCTGAAAATATCTGTGTAGTGACAATCCCCATCCAACCTGACAGAGCTTGACAGAATCTGCAGAGAAGAATGGGAGAAACTCCTCAAATACAGGTGTGCCAAGCTTGTAGCGTCATACCTAAGAAGACTCGAGGCTGTAATCGCTGCCAAAGGTGCTTCAACAGAGTACTGAGTAAAGGGTCTGAATACTTATGTAAATGTGATATTTCAGTTTTATTTTTAATGTGCAAAAATGTGATTAATGAGGGGGGAAACTATTTAATACATTTTAGAATAAGGCTGTAATGGAACAAAATGTGGAAAAAGTCAAGGGGTCTGAATACTTTCAGAACACACTTGTATGTGTGATGTGTGCCCACGTGTGGTAGCTTTAGCATTTGTCTTTGGTGTGATGAGGATAGTAAAAAGAGTAGGTTACTTTAGGAATCTGTCTCAGACCCTGTGATGGAGATATTTTTTATTATCTCCCTCCCCCTTCCCCAACACCAAACCCCAGACCCAGAATAAGAACCAGCCCCCAGTGCAGCACAGCAGTGTGGGGGTGGAGGGTGAGGAGGTGGAGGCCCACTCCCCTCTGGAGCAGGACAGCCTGATGCCGTCTGAAGAAGGCAGCGACTCCCTCTCCCGCGGCCTCCTTGGGGGCCCACGCCTCCGGGGGGACGAGGAGGACGAGGAGCTGGTGGAGGAATTAGAAGAGGAACTAGATGAGGAGGATGAGTTTGAGTCCCCTTGCCACGCCCAAACTTACAGGGACAGGTACCCCCCTCACCGCAGTCACCGCGGGGGCGTCCACAGCACCAACGGGCATGAATCACAGGACAGGCTGCTCCAGCGCGATGCCCAGCAGGGGCACAACCAGCGCAACAACTGCCAACGCAGCCGCCCCTGGCCCCGAGACAACTACTGACATTTCTAACGTATCCTGGCCCCAAGACAACTACTGACATCTCTAACGTACCCTGGCCCCAAGACAACTACTGACATCTCTAGCATACCACTGGCCCCGAGACAACTACTGACATCTCTAGCATACCACTGGCCCCGAGACAACTACTGACATCTCTAACGTACCCCTAGCTCCAAGACAACTACATGAAATCTCTAGCATACCACTGGCCCGAGACAATTACTGACATCTCTAACGTACCCCTGGCTCCAAGACAACTACATGAAATCTCTAGCATACCACTGGCCCCGAGACAATACTGACATTTCTAACGTACCCTGGCCCCAAGACAACTACTGACATCTCTAACGTACCCTGGCCCCAAGACAACTACTGACATCTCTAGCATACCACTGGCCCCGAGACAACTACTGACATCTCTAGCATACCACTGGCCCCGAGACAACTACTGACATCTCTAACGTACCCCTAGCTCCAAGACAACTACATGAAATCTCTAGCATACCACTGGCCCGAGACAATTACTGACATCTCTAACGTACCCCTGGCTCCAAGACAACTACATGAAATCTCTAGCATACCACTGGCCCCGAGACAATTACTGACATCTCTAACATACCCCTGGCCCCAAGACAACTACTGACATCTCTAGCATACCACTGGCCCCAAGACAACTACTGACATCTCTAACGTACCCCTGGCCCCAAGACAACTACTGACATCTCTAGCATACCACTGGCCCCGAGACAACTACTGACATCTCTAACGTACTCCTGGCCCCAAGACAACTACTGACATCTCTAACGTACCACTGGCCCCAAGACAACTACTGACATCTCTAAAGTACCCCTGGCCCCAAAACAACTACTGACATCTCTAACGTACCCCTGGCCCCAAGACAACTACTGACATCTCTAACGTACCACTGGCCCCAAGACAACTACTGACATCTCTAACGTACCCCTGGCCCCAAAACAACTACTGACATCTCTAACGTACCCCTGGCCCCAAGACAACTACTGACATCTCTAACGTACCCCTGGCCCCAAGACAACTACTGACATCTCTAACGTACCCCTGGCCCCAAGACAACTACTGACATCTCTAACGTACCCCTGGCCCCAAGACAACTACTGACATCCCTAACATACCACTGGCCCCAAGACAACTACTGACATCTCTAACATACCACTGGCCCCAAGACAACTACTGACATCTCTAAAGTACCCCTGGCCCCAAGACAACTACTGACATCCCTAACGTACCCCTGGCCCCAAGACAACTACGGTCATCTCTAACGTACCCCTGGCCCCAAAACAACTACTGACATCTCTAGCATACCCCTGGCCCCAGACAACTACTGACATCTCTAATGTACCCCTGGCCCCAAGACAACTACTGACATCTCTAATGTACCACTGGCCCCAAGACAACTAGCTATACCCAAACTACAACTTTGGCCACAAGACACCCACTTGTACACAATAAGTGTGCTCCTTGTCCCCAACCACTCACCCTAAATATGGAAACAATGTAGTACCAATTGTCCCCAAAACAATTACTGACTGCTGTGCACATTACCACCTTCTACAATCACACACTTCCAGGCTTACGGTTTTACTCATTCTGATTAGCTGGGGTCATGTTAATCAGATAAAAGGCTATACGTCAACAGGGCTACTCACCTCCACAATAGCAAGCTATAACTACTGGCTGTAGGTCAAGTCAAATGTTAAGATTCTTTGCATAAGGTTTCTCTATTTTAGAATGACACATTTACTGGCCTTAAATCCCTAAGACGTTTATGTATCTTTATTATTGCATGTATGATTATTTTAGGACTATTTGCACATTATGGTCAGAACAGGAACCATAGGCTCTTTCTGGATAAACAAAAGTAGGAATGTCTACATTTTACTTATCTGCTATGGGAAATAGTAATGCATCCGAATATATATTGTACATATTGAATGGGCACCTGGTTATAATCAACTTGGTCTCAGAGCATTTAGTATTATTCTGTATGTAAATCCTGGACACTCAATTAAGTATATGTTACGTTTCATATGGTATGTACTAATTTGTGAATGTCAATCAGTCATTTCATATGATATGTGTCAATTACAATTAATTTGATATGTTACAAATCTGCAAAATGTACAATATGTTGAGAATTTGCAAAATGTACATATGTTACGAATTCCAATTAGTTGTGGCTAACGTTAGCTACACTAGGGGTTATGGTTAGGAGATAGGTTAACAGGTTAGGGGAAGGGTTAGCTAAAAGAGTTAAGGTTAGGCTTATTGTTCAAGGAAGGGTTAGCTAGGTGGCTAACGTTAGCTACACTAGGGGTTAGGGTTAGGAGATAAGTTAACGGGTTATAGGGGAAGGGTTAGCTAAATGAGTTAAGGTTAGGCTTATTTTTCAAGGAAAGGTTAGCTAAGTAGTTGCAAAGTAGCTAAAAAGTAGTAGTTGCTAATTAGCTAAAATTGCCAGTGATGAGATTCACGCAACCTTTGGGTTGCTAGACATTCGCGTTATACGCCCACTCATCCACTCTGCTCAATCACTCATCGTTTTTTGCCTTTAGTAACCTTCTGTCTTATGTAACCATACCAAACATAACATACTAATTTGAGTGTCCTGGATTTACATTGACTATGTTATGTCTAGTCTATGAGACCAGGCTGTTATAAGTATTTATATTTTGGGGTTTATTTAATTTTGTCAGTATGGACTTCTTCCTGATTTCAGTTCAGATAGTTTTTACTGAGAAGATGCTGAATGTTTTGGGAGAGGCACAGGTACGCAGGCCTCGATACGGTGATCTGTATGTTAGTGCCGTAAAGCTGCAGTATATTCACATATCTTGTTTCTGTCATTACACATATCACACAGAATATCACCATGAGTTATGAAGGGAATGTAACAAATCAATATTACTCTTAACACACACACACAGAGACAAGCAAACATCCGTGGAGGCTGCTGAGGGGAGGACGGCTCATAATAATGGCTGGAAAGGAGCAAATGGAATGGCATCAAACACATGGAAACATTAAGGTGCCACCAACCTCCTGTGGCACACAGAGGCACATGCAAGCAGACACACACACACACACAAATTCAGGCATCAAAATAATGCAATATCGCATGCCTTTTTTACAACTCCAGCTGCCCTTAGTGGTGGGCTGATCTCACTCCTTCCTCTGATTGTCCTCCAGTTGTGGAGCACATTTTTTATTGTAGCATCCGCACGTCCCTTTCACACTCACTTATATGAGTCTCCAAACACCAGGCAAGAGAGAGAGAGAGCACTTCATACCAAGCACAACCTATTCAGTGTTTGTCAGACACATTCAGCACATAGCATCTCCTCTGAACCCCTTTGTTTCAACTGTCTCTATACTGTATGTGTACTGCAGTTTTACTGTCAACCTCACGAAGCAGATCCACAAGTCTACCTATATGGGAAGGTTTTTGATCCAACCAATCACTTATTCGTGCTCAACTGATCACTACATTCATTGGCTAATTATGTGTGGAACTTGTGATGTGGTCTCCTGGATTTCAAAAGGACTCACAGCTATAGCAACTGTGACATGATACCATATACCTACGTGGTTAGTCTATGAACCGATCAGTTGGGCATATTGTGGAACAAAGATCTGCATGAACAGGGTCCCTGCGGACCAAGTCTGGGGACTAACTGGTCTACTGCTTCCATGTCTAATAGGCAACTTTATAGTGTTCTGTATTATTTGAAAAATCACAGCATGATTGAAAAAAATAAGAAAATAATTCTATGCAAAGTGTTGCATGAAACCTGATTGTTTCTTTTTGCAGTTCTTCTACACTTTTAATGCATCGATTCTGATTCTCCTCGTTTTTTTCTTATTAATATTCTTGTCGACGATTCTGTTTGTAAAACGGCAGTCACTCCTCTTGAGTTACAAATTAACCACAATGAATTAACCATTTAAAAAGCAGAATGCATCTCAAATATGGAGTAACCTGACTATAACGGAGAATAATGAAACAGATTAAAATTACAACATTAATGAATAAGGAGAAGTGTGGGTTCAGGTGCCGACACTTGTATTCACTAGAAACGGAAAAGGGAAAACTGTTGAGTATTTTCTTCCCCCAAAATACTCTCTTAACGATACAAACAAAAAGGCTGATTTTTTGTTAATTGCACAAAATGTTTTACTTTGTGTGTTCTATTGAGCAGTTTGGATTGGCTCTGAAGCTATTTATTCCCACCTGCTCCTCGACGACCTATCAGAGAGAGAGGGATTGAGCGACTTGCTAAATGCAGCCTTGCAAGTCTTCGCTCACTTAAGAGATTTTCACTGTACTTTGGAGGAATGTGACTTTCAAAGCGGACCAATGTAGAAATTGACAATGAAAAGGTTTTTCGATTTATGAAGCACAATTTATACAAGGGTTATAGTTTAGTTTCCTGTCTTATATTCTGTATGCAATACAAAGCCGAACATTGAAAGAGTTAAAAACGCCTTAACCCTTCTGAACTTCCTCTTTTTTTGTGTAAGTAGAAGAAAAACCCATTGCACTAATTTTGTTTTTTTGATGGTTGCTTTGTAATGCAATAACTGCACTAAATTATAACCATGTATCTATTCACCGGACTCAATCAGTGTGCTAGCGTGACCCGACGCTCCTTTCCTCAATTTCTGAGACGAAAAAAAAAGAAAAGATTTCCTGCCTGTCGCTGTATAGAATGCTTTCTATTTAAGAATATATTAGTAAAAATGCTAAGTAAAATAAAAAAGTAAAATAAACATGACATTTTATGTACTTTTAATGCTGCCATTGTCATGTGCTTTCTTGAACGTTGCAGTTCTTAGGACAGCAATCTTTGATATCAATTCCCTGGACTCGATTGACAAGAACCTTTGTAGGGCTCTGGTGAGATCAGTTTATGAAAGACTTATTTTAAAAACGGTGTCAGTCAAAAGTTGGGTTTTATTCACTTCATAGAATTCAACGTAGCAAACATCACATTCCAAAATACTCATCATAACCAGCTGACTGATGAAAGAAAAAACACCACATCGACCACGTTTCTCTGGGAGACAAAAGGTATTCAATGTATTGGTCTTTTTACACAATTTTAAAACTTGTCACAACAGGGCTAACTCCAATTTAAAAAATAATAATACACAATCACACTACAACATTTCTGTCTTGGCCTTTTGGGACCGCTTGTGTGTTGTTACAGGGGCTCTTTGAAATAAGTGTAGGTTTGGCGCTCACATGACCTTCCATTAACGTCCCTTCCCCACACAGACCAGAGGCCCTGTATTCTCCTGTAGCAAAAACCAAAACCTTTTCCAAAACCAGAATATGAACCCCCAGGCCCTTCCATCAGGCTAACATTTCGTACAGTAGCCGGGCCACAGAAGGGGAAGCCTAACAATGGAGGAATGAGAAAGGAGGACTGAAGAGAGTGGCAAGACTGAGAAAGAAAATGAGAAAAGAACAGAAGACACCAGAAGGAAGGAGGGGGGATACCGTAGGTGTTGAGAGACTGCAAAAACAGATGATTAAAACGAGTGAAAACCCAGTGTGTGTGGTGGCAGGTCCTAGGGTGGCGTAACCCTTTAACGTGATCTGGCACGTCAGGCGAAGATGGTCTCCTCGCGTCTCTTCTTGGTGAGGATGGTACCAGGCTTGTGCTGGGCGTCGGGGTGGTTGGACAGCTCGGGGGGGCAGGTGGACACGGGGCTCTCCAGGAAGGCCTGCTTCAGGTCGTAGAACACTGACGAGTCCTCCTTGGTGAGGAAGGTCAGCGCCACGCCGCTCTTCCCAGCGCGACCCGTACGACCGATACGATGGATGTAGTCTGGAGGGGAGGGCGAAGGGGCAACGTCAGAATAAGACAAGATCTACAAAGCAGTTAAAGCATTAAAAACTAAATCCACGACTGAAACTTAAGTCGATCTCAGATCGACTGTCTGGGACCAAGTTAACCTTGCAGAATATACATGCTTAACGATCTGCATGCTATTGTGTCAATTAGGGGAAAACACTGCAAGAAACCTTTACTCTTCCACACACACACTGCGCCCAACTTTAAAAACACTAGGCACCAAACAGAATTGAAGGAGCACCAGAAAGAGGTTGATTTTTAATACGGTTAGGCTGACAATCAATCTCATGAGCAGCAGCCCATTTTCCTTTCTTCCTGTGCTCACCATATTGGCCTAGACGTAAGTACTCTCAAGTTACCAGCTTATTATATAGCTAGGTAGCATGACTGAACAAGGTCGTTTGTGATCAAACCAATAAGTAGACCCCCGGGATTACTTTCACGGTTTGTGAAATTATAGAAAGTGCGTGTGATTCCGCCATATAAAGGAGGAGAGGTCACTCCGGTAATATGGGTCATGTTTTTTGGAATGGTTTGAGCTGGACACGAGCACTTCTCTTTGCTGTCAAGCATAACTGTCGTGAAGATGCGCTCCATTTGTCCTCTCTGGCACTCTGGAGGCTCAAGACAGCGAACTTGCAAAGTCTACTCTAAATGATATTCTTTATATTTTTTAACTGATGGAGGAATAGATACTCCATATGCTGCTGTGACAGAGAACTTTAACTCCGGTCTACAAATATGGAAGGCAGTACAAAGTCTCTATGATGTAAAAAATCCAACAGACAGGCGAGTGACCTAGAGCTGGAACGATAAAACTGATCGACACTGACCATACCGATCACTTATCGCAGGCATTTCACTAAAATAGTTTATTACAAGTAGCCTATACTAGAGAATGTGATTGTTAAATGGGCAAATTGATGGCTACAACCATCAAACTAGTAGTGCAACTGTGGTGCACATTAATGTTATAAACATATCGTTCTATTTATCATCATCATCGCATCAATTCAGGGATTTGATCGCGATATGGATTTTTCTCCACGTCGCCCAGCTCGAGACCCCAGGGTCAAAGGTCATGGTCTTACCCTCGATGTTCTTGGCCATGTCGTAGTTGAGCACCATGGAGACGTCGTGGATGTCGATACCTCTCCCAGCCACGTCGGTGGCCACCAGGATGTCCTTGGCTCCAGCCTTCAGGTTGGACAGAGCAAACTCTCTCTGCTCCTGGCCCTTGCCACCGTGCAACGTGCAAGCATTGTACTGAAAGAGACCAGACGAGAGAGGGAGAGAAACATCATTAGAAAGAGAACCATTATCAACCTCCTGGTTCCTAGCATAGCCATAGTAGTGGTGAAAGGATGACAAAGGCTCAAAATAGATGTATTTGAGGTGCCCTTGATTTAGCACTGCGTTTGCACTTTTGGAGCTATTCCAGTAGTTAAATTGTACCGGGAAAACAAAACAGCACAGGTATTAGAAAGTATGAGGTCTCACCCCCATCTTCTCCAGAGACTTGGCCAGCACGTCGACACCCTTCTTCTGGTTGACGAAGATGATGATGGGCGGCTCGAACCCGCGTGCCAAAACATCCAGCAGCCTCTTCCTGGAAGACGAGACAACAAGGGAGACTCGGCATTAGCTACAGCATCAGGGATAGAAGTGATGTGTGTGTCTCTCGAGTCTGTTACCTCTTCTCTCCCTCTCCCATGAGCAGGACCTTCTGTTCCACTCTCTCGTGGGGTTTACCAGCTGAACCGATGTACACCACGGCCGGGCGACGCAGGTAGTTACGGGCCAACCGCTCTACCGCCGCGGGCATGGTAGCTGTGAACATGACCGTCTGAGAAACAGAGCGAGAAGGAGAGAGACGGATGGAAGTAGGAAAGGCAGGGGAAAGAGAATTCTCTTCTTAAATTGTACAGCTAGCTATAAAAAAAAAAAAGAGATTTTCTTCAGTGTGTGTTTATCTGCTACGGCTTTAACAATCTCTCACCTGTCTGTACTTGTGTTTTCCCATCTCGAAGTTCATCTTCATTTTCTCGGGGTCCTCTGCTTCGTCCGTGTCTGGTTTCTGATTGGTCACAGGGATGTACTCCAGGATCTTCTGGACGTCAGGCTCGAAGCCCATGTCTATCATGCGGTCAGCCTCGTCCAGTACCACGTAGGTACAGCGGCCCAGGACCAGGTATCTGTTCTCCAACACGTCTATCAGACGACCTGGGGTGGCTATCACTATCTGGAAACACACGCGTTTACTCAGACCTCACAAGCACGCGTCTTAATATGGGCAATAATATTGTGTGCGTGTGAATCTGCATGTTTGCGTGTCTGTGTGTGTGTTGTTTTCTAGTGTCTGACCTCGCAGCCCATCCGGAGGCGGAATCCCTGGTCCTCCCTGGAGATACCTCCAATGACAGCCACGGTGCGGATGCCCAGAGGTTTCCCAAACTTAAGGGTCTCCTCCTCGATCTGCTGCGCCAGCTCACGGGTGGGGGCCAGAATCACTGCATACGGACCCTGGTCCGAGTCCTCAATCCTACAGGGACAGGGGAAAGAGGGGGGTGAGAAGGATGTGTGCTTTGAATGAAGGACATGCAACTCTTGGGAGAGTAGTTTAAGGGGTAACCCTCTGGCTGGGGAGGTGACACCTCACCTTTCATCCTTAGGCAGGGTCGTGATCCAGACCAATAGGGGGATGAGGAAGGCAGCCGTTTTACCGCTACCCGTCTCAGCCACGCCGATGATGTCGCGGTTCTGTAAGCCAATGGGGATGGCTTGTCTCTGGATAGGCGTTGGATCCTGGACAACAAGGGAAACAAAGAGGAGGCCATTTTTTTATACAGCAAGCAACGGCTTCAGAGCTGGATCAGGGGAAAGGCCCAAAGGTGGCGTGTGCATGCCAAGTCCTCACAGCTGACCTTGTAGCCACAGTTGTCAATGACCTCCACGATGTGTGGGGGCAGGTTGTACTCCTTCCAGTTCCTGATGGGGTGGGGGATCTTGCCACCCTTGGTGGTGATACTGTAATCCTCCCTGAAGATACGCCAGTCCCTGTCCGCCATCTCCTCCAGCTTCTTCTGCGACCAGTGCCTGTCATCCCAACGCTGCTTGGCCTCCTTCTTATGAACCTTCTTCAGTCGCACCCTGAGGAGTGGGAAGGGGACGGCGCAGAGGTTAGTGGACGGCAATTACCATTTTGAAGCCGTTTCAAAGGCATCGATTCCAATGCTTTGTAGCGGGCGTGTTAGTTTGTCAGGTGTGTTTGTGTGCGCGTGACTCACTCCTCCTGCTCCTTCTCCTCCAGTGTGCGTCTCGTCTCCATCATGTCCACGTAGAAATGGGACTGGTCTTTCTTCTGTTGCTTGAGGTCGATCCCAGCGATGAAGCCCCGGCCATACAGCTGGACCTGGTGCTTCTCCTTATAACTGAGAGATGAAGGCAAAGCGGGATATTAGGTGGGAAGAGAGCAGGCGGCATAGGAGAGAGACAAATGTCTATTGAAGGAGCAAAGTTGTTAAAGGTTAGCGATATGCGTCGCTCTCTCGGATCGGAACGCGTCTCTCAGATCCGAAACTGGCACGGGCCTGTTTTCCCACGGTACTTTTCAGAACGGGTCTGACTGCCCTGTCAAACCCGTTCTGAAAAGGACCGTGGAAAAACAGATCCGTGCCAGTTTCAGATCTGAGACGCGTTCAGATCGGTGAGAGAGAGCGAGAGAGAAACCTCCAGCCAAACGCTGCCAGCTCCATAAATAAACAAGTGACATTGACCAAATTACCAGTTACGTGTCCTTAAAAACAGCCTATAACAAATGACTCCGCATTTAGTCTCCGTTGGACCCGTGAAGGCCTCTAATTCAGACACATGTTGGTGAAACTGAATTCATCATTCCAGCGTTCATGCAGACTCACATGGGGTTGTAGTCGGTAGACGTGTCTTCAGAGGCATCCCACTCAAAGACAAACTTCCTGTCGTTCAGGTGACGTGTCCGCCGGCGCTTCTTAGTCCCGCCCAGGTAACGCTCCTGATTGGACAGAGACGTGAGATGGCACAGTACACTGGCTTAAACACTTTGTTCAACCAATCATATCAAAGCTCACTCCTCCTAGCCTGTACCACCGCACACTGACTCGGTACCGGTGCCCCCTGTATATAGCCTCGTTATTGTGTTACTTTTTATTTTAGTCTACTTGGTAAGTATTTTCTCCTTCTTGAACTGCACTGTTGGTTAAGGGCTTGTAAGTAAGCATTTCACGGTAAAGTCTACACTTGTTGTATTCGGCGCATGAGACAAAGTTTGATTTGACCATTTAAAAAAAATAAATCTGAGAATCTCCAGTGAACATGTTTTTAGTTCAGGGTCATAATCACTAGGCACCAAACACAGGACGACAGACTCAAACAGGCAGGGACGACATCACGTTGTCCAATAAGAAACATTGTTTCCATTTTCTGTTGCAAAAATATTTTGCTATGTTTTGCTACGGTATCCATGAATGAATACAACCCAGAAATGAGCCTGTTTTCCTGAAACCGGCCCATGGCAGAACCTCAATCTCCAGACATACCTTGATGGCCTGGAGCTCCTTGCCCTTATCCTTCTCCTCTCTGATCTTCTGTCTTCCGTCGTCCGCTTGGTCCCCGTTGTTCTCCCGCTCCATCCGCTCTCTCCGTTCTCGTCTGTCCCTCTCCTGGGGGTCCTCTGGGACACGGACAGATATACACTTTGTGAGCCGACAGTATTTTTAATGGAACTGTTAAAACAACTTACACCCTAACTCCAAGCACTGTCAGAGACCGAACCAGAGGTCTAACAGTTAGATACCCAACTTCCAGAAACCTAGGTCATGTTCAGTGGGGTGCAACGTTACTGGACGTTTAGATAGAAACACATGATGTAGAACAGACGTGCTTCTCTGTTGTGTAGAATAGGGAATCAGTTAAGTTCTTTAGAAGACATTTCTATCAGCGACATTCAGAATATTGCGACCTGACTAACCCCACATAGAATAACTATCTTCAAAGTAATGACTGGGGACGTCGAGTTGTGAAGTGAAAGCTTCTTTTAGTAATAATACTCGTTCACGTTACATTTAACAACTTTAGACAAACAATAAACTTTCTACAAACAATAAAAGAAAGTTGCTAGAGACAGTCAGGATAATCATTTATCACTTGTACATAACTGGCACGTTCTTCCTTTTTCTACTACCTGTCGCAAGGCATTCTGGTACTTGCAGTCAATAGCGTAATCCAATACTAACCAATACAACATAAATATGAATGTAGTTCTCTCAATCTCCATCACACAAATTCTAATATGTAATTGTATGTAAATAACTGTAAAGAAAATATCTTTAGATACAGCTCAATTAATTAACTGTAAACCATTAAAAGTTACAACACCCCAAGCTTCACCTACCATCTTCCTCCCGACTAACCCCAAGCCCCTCCTACTCACCCATCATCTTCCTCCCGATGTCCTGGAACATCCTCCTCTTCTTCCTGTCCTCATCGATAGTCTTCTTCCTCTCCTCAGTCTGCTGCTGCCTCCTTTTCAGAGCCTCCGCCTCGCGCTCCGCCTTGGACAGGAACTTGGGCTGAGAGAGAAAGGCATTCAAAATCATGAGGAGAAACTTAGCTTAACATTCTTAATTCGTACACTCCCATCTTGCTCCTCACTGCAACACCCAACAGATTGACTCTCAAACGAGCACTGTTAAGGTCTCACCTTTGCCTCCGCCTCCTCCTCTGCCTTCTTCTTGGCTAGAAGTTCCTCTAGAGACAGTGGCTGGACCTAAGAGAGATGCAGAGAAATACTCATTATGAAACACAATGCAACTCGAGGTACATCACAACGTGGTAGTTAGCTGGGCTTGGGAGAATAGCGAGACCACTCCCTGGTCTTACCTTGCTTTTCTTCTTTTTCTCATCTTCCTCATCCTCCTCTTTCTTCAAATCCTTCTCCCTCTTTATCCTGTCCTTGGACTTGGGGGAGACGCTTCTGTAAGGAGAAGTACCCACTCAAGTTGAAAAGGTAGCGGAAAACGATTTGAAAATGTCTCTGCATATTGCGTGATGTTTTAAAGACGCATAGCTCACACTCAGTTCCTGAACGGCACAACGTGGGAGTGTTCCAGATAAACATTCTGCTGAGAACCATCAGATCTTTATAACGCCTCTGGATGGAACCATATCAATAGGACACCTTGATCTTGTTATCCGGCTCAAGCCGGCACCGAATAGTCACCCGGTGACTAAAAACACCAGTCTGATTCAAGCCTACAGACCTGGATTTCTTGTTGCAGTCTTTGTCTCTGCGGTGACCGTCCTTATCGCGGTCCTTGCGACCCCTCTCTCTGTTCTTGTCCCGGTCGTGCTCCTTTTCTCTCTCCTTGTCCTTCAGACGGCGATCTCTGGAGGGGGAAGGAAAGGTCAGAGACATAGAAATATTACCAACCTGTGATAAACCCACTGGAAGTTGACTTGAAATGACAACAACAAGGTTCCAGTTTAACATTTACTAAACCGTATTAGCGCACTACATGGCTGCCATTGCACTCAGGCCAGGTTCATCAACAAGACTGCTGCGCAGGCGCACTAATAACAGAGTGATAGCCCCGTAATAACAGAAATATAGGGATACTTAAAACATTAACTTAACACTGGACACCTTTCAAATACAGTGGAAAGACCGAGTCAGATAGCAGGCGTGGTTCGCCTAGCCAGAATAGTTTCGATCAGTCGGTCGCACATCTTCCCTACAGGTCGAAACGCACCGCTGCATGAAAAATGTACCTCACTCCAGGGATGGAAGATGTCGCTGTACTCCTAATATTCCCATTATACAAACTGATAAATCGAGAAGATTGAAATACTGCAAATTTTTCATTTAAACAGCCTTTTTCGTTCTCATGCTAGGTAGCAGAAGCCACACCAACCATTTTGGAATGGCACGTAGAACATCGCATTGAACAACAAAGGATAGTCAACCAATCAGGCTCAGAATGGACTACTTCGTTGCGCTGTGGAAATGTCAAAATAAAATTCCAAAATGGCTGCTATGGCTTCTGCTACCTAGCACGAGGACAAAAAAGGCTGTTTAAATACAGCGTTTCCAAACCCTGGTCCTGAAGTACCACCAACAGTACACGTTTTTATTGTAACCCTGGACAAGCACACCTGACTCAACTTGTCAACTAATCATATAGATTAGAGCTATAGAGCTCCATTTTTATGGAACGGTCTGCCTACCCATGTCAGAGACGCAAACTCGGTCTCAACCTTTAAGTCTTTACTGAAGACTCATCTCTTCAGTGGGTCATATGATTGAGTGTAGTCTGGCCCAGGAGTGGGAAGGTGAACGGAAAGGCTCTGGAGCAACGAACCGCCCTTGCTGTCTCTGCCTGGCCGGTTCCCCTCTTTCCACTGGGATTCTCTGCCTCTAACCCTATTACAGGGGCTGAGTCATTGGCTTACTGGGGCTCTCTCATGCCGTCCCTGGAAGGGGTGCGTCACCTGAGTGGGTTGATTCACTGATGTGGTCATCCCTGTTCTGGGTTGTGCCATGGCGGAGATCTTTGTGGGCTATACTCAGCCCTGTCTCAGGATGGTAAGTTGGTGGTTGAAGATATCCCTCTAGTGGTGTGGGGGCTGTGCTTTGGCAAAGTGGGTGGGGTTATATCCTTCCTGTTTGGCCCCGTCCAGGGGTGTCCTCGGATGGGTCCACAGTGTCTCCTGACCCCTCCTGTCTCAGCCTCCAGTATTTATGCTGCAGTAGTTAATGTGTCGGGGGGCTAGGGTCAGTTTGTTATATCTGGAGTACTTCTCCTGTCCTATTCGGTGTCCTGTGTGAATCTAAGTGTGCGTTCTCTAATTCTCTCCTTCTCTCTCTCGGAGGACCTGAGCCCTAGGACCATGCCCCAGGATTACCTGACATGACTCCTTGCTGTCCCCAGTCCACCTGGCCGTGCTGCTGCTCCAGTTTCAACTGTTCTGCCTTCTTATTATTCGAACATGCTGATCATTTATGAACATTTGAACATCTTGGCCATGTTCTGTTATAATCTCCACCCGGCACAGCCAGAAGAGGACTGGCCACCCCACATATGCTCTCTCTAATTCTCTCTTTTTTTCTCTCTCTCGGAGGACCTGAGCCCTAGGACCATGCCCCAGGACTACCTGACATGATGACTCCTTGCTGTCCCCAGTCCATCTGACCGTGCTGCTGCTCCAGTTTCAACTGTTCTGCCTTATTATTATACGACCATGCTGGTCATTTATGAACATTTGAACATCTTGGCCATGTTCTGTTATAATCTCCACCTGGCACAGCCAGAAGAGGACTGGCCACCCCACATAGCCTGGTTCCTCTCTAGGTTTCTTTCTTCCTAGGTTTTGGCCTTTCTAGGGAGTTTTTCCTAGCCACCGTGCTTCTACACCTGCATTGCTTGCTGTTTGGAGTTTTAGGCTGGGTTTCTGTACAGCACTTTGAGATATCAGCTGATGTACGAAGGGCTATATAAATAAATTTGATTTGATCATCAAGCCCTCAATGAGCTGAAGGAAGTGTTTGGCCAGGACCAGGGCTGGAAAACACTGTTTTAGAGAATGGGAATATTAAAAGGTACAGCAGCATCTTCCATCCCTGGATTCCACGCTGCCCTGATTATGGCAGCAGTGCATTTCAATCTGTAGGGAAGCTGTACTTAATGCACCCGAAAGGTTGAAACTATTCTGGCAGGTTGTTCGCATTCACCCACGACCAATAATTCTGCGTCATTCAAACCTTTCTGCGGATTTGGATCGGTTGCGTTCACGAGAGCGTTGGCGAGGTTTCCGGTCCTTGGACGGGGAGCCTTTGCGTTCACGCTCTCGTGAGCGACTGCGTTTCCGCTCCCGATCCTTATCCTTGACTCCTGAGGTCTCTGCTGCATTGTTTTTGTCGGTTGGATCACCAGCCATCTGTGAGGACAGAATGAATATAGCTTCGAGTTGTAGGTCGTCAAGTCCATGTTACCATCGTCTCAGTGTATTACGTCCCCAACCTCCACTATTAAGTTCTGATTGTACATGACATCGATAAATGGAGACAACAATTAATGGCGTAACCATCATCCTATCAACTAGCTAATCACAAAAAAAGACAACGATAATTTGACTCAAGTGTTTTAGTGCTGGGCTGGAATAAATAATTGCACGCTCAATAACTATCTAGCTAGCTCTCTCTAATTAGTTGGTGGTTGGTTAGTGAACTAGCTAAATGTCAGGTAATTATCTACCTAGGTAGCTACTGAGGTAACTAGCAAGTATGATATTATCATCATGATTATTTTTTGCAAGACTCAAAAACAATCTTTTTGTATTTTTTTTCCCCATTAGCCCATTGTTAATGCAGTACCAAATGTTTTGCGTGTCAGCCGTCAAGTTTTCAAGATATTGGACTTCCAAGAAGCAAATACGGAGTTCCAAACAACAGAGAACTCTGACTTCCAACTTCAGTGTGTTTCAAGACAACTGGAAACTCAGGGGGGAAAAACAGTTTTGAACAGTCATCCTACTCGGAATCCCAAGTCGGAAAAGTAGACATCTTTTTAGAGCTCATACTTTCCGACCTGAAGTTTCCCCCCCCCCCAGAGTGCCCATGCTGTGTTCAAGACAACTGGGAACTCTGAAAAATACAAGGTCAAATCATGACGTCAGCGATCTTTAGGCCAGAAAGTCAGCATTCTCGGAGGCCCGAATTCCCAGATGGAATTCTGAGTTGGATGACCATTCAAATAGATTTTTACCAGTCTGAGGTCCCCCCTACAGTTCTAAGTTGTCTAAATGCCACGTTCAAAACAACTGGGAACTCGGAAAAACACGAGGGTAAACCATTACGTCAGTGATCTTCAGGTCAGAAAGCCGAAGTTCTACAAAGAAGCCCGAATTCCCGAGTTGGAATTCTGAGTTGGATGACCATTCAAATCGATTTTACCCCCGTCGGAACTCGTTTTTTCCGAGTTCCCAGTTGTTTTGAACGCAGAATTAAAAACTTGACTGCTGACATGCAAAACATTCCGGGACAGTTATCAACGCTGGGCTAAAGAAGGAAAAAAAAGCGATTTATTGGATTTTATCTTTAACTTCCTAACGTTACGTAGCTAGATAGCTAACTTTAGATACTAGCTAGCAAGCAAGCTCGTTAACGACTGGGGGACAGATTAGAGAAATAAAACACGTTTCATGGATTAAAGTCAAAACGTTATTTATAAATACTGCAACTGTAAGGTTTTACAGCATAACATAAGTAGGTAAAATGCATGTATAAAACTTAAAATACGAACCATGGTCTCTTAAAAACAAGATGCTTACGAACTATCTTCGTTTTACCAAGCCGCCATGTTGCACGACGCCACAAATGAAAAGCACAGCGGATTCTGAGTCTGGTAATTGTGGTTTTCTAGAGGCGTTGCACAGTGTAGGTTCAGCATGGTGTTAAAACCATTTCCCTACATTTCCCAAGAAACACCGGTACAAGGTTAGGGCCCACATTGTTTAGAACAAGGATACCTAAATGCCTGCGTGGTAATTCGTTGAGCTGTTATGCACGTTTGAAACACAAGGTGGCGCAAACTTGCGTATGTGTTTTCAACAGACGAGAAGCAAGTCTGCTACGCTCTGATAGATAGGCTACTACATCATTGACTCGACTATGTAAACAACATAATACAGCCTATGGATACAGTAGGCGAGATATAAAGAGACTGTTCTACACATTTATTCATTGAAGATCCCCAAGTTTATGCAATAAACAAGAGAAGTGTCCTTATATTATGAGATGCATCCTGCAGAATGTTCTCATGAGTTACATGTATTGTAGCAAATTATGTTTGCATTCTTTCTTTTATTTGTTTGGAACCTAGTTTACTTGTTAATCCCTGGTCCCCCGTCTAAATGGAACAAACAGTACATGTAGTCTTCGAGTATTGAGGAATCTTTAGCAAATTGGAATTTAAACAGAGCCCCTCGGACAACTGAAAGGAAGACTGCATTCTAATAAAGCTTCTGCTTATATAAATGGTGGTAATTTTATTCTTAGATGATGGATGTTGATGTTGATAATGGTTTACTAATCTGTGTTTCCCTTCCATTGAGAGAGGAACACTCCATTAGAGTTATCTTATTACAATGTTCCGGGGAAGAGAACAGAAACATTCTATCAATCCATTAGGCTTACATTGGTTGAAATTCATTTGTGGCATTCCACTTCTATACTCACATTTCATTTGATATTTCACTATGACTTTAGTATAACATTAAAAGGAAAGGAAATCCACCATGCAACATTGAAAATTTCCCCTAAGTGTGTATTGCCTATTATTGAGATGGGCCTTCGCATTCATCTGCATGCAGTATCACAAAACAGTTAGGTGATCAAGAGATGGAGGGAAAGGGGAAAAGAGACACCCAGTTCCATTTAGCCAGGTGTGATTTAGTCAGCCATCTATTCATGTAGAGACTATCAATCACGTTCCAGTCATTGAATCACAGGTGTTTCTCTCAGAACCAATTCCTGCCCGGCTGCCCCTCACCTTTCCCCCATCTGTCCTTATTGTTCCCCTTTACCCCCTCTGTACAGTCCCTTGCAGCCGCCACTAGATTCCTGGGCCCGCCTCTCCCTATTCCACTGTGAGCCACGTGCGTTATATGCTCCACTCTCTACCGACTCTGCACCGTAGTCTGCAGATTTTCAAAGCAGAATGCCTCTCTCTGAAATTGAGGATTGTTGTATCTGGAAGATCTGGTTAAAGGATTTGCTTTATCTGCCATTTGGAGACACAATCCCACATCCACAAGAGGACACACACGGACACAATCCCACATCCACAAGAGGACACACACGGACACAATCCCACATCCACAAGAGGACACACATGGACACAATCCCACATCCACAAGAGGACACACACGGACACAATCCCACATCCCACGAGAGGACACACACGGACACAATCCCACATCCACAAAAGGACACACACGGACACAATCCCACATCCCACGAGAGGACACACACTTGTGCACACAGACAAGTAGACAGGAACAACAAGGCATAGCACAGTAGGCTACTACAGCGGAAGTATGGTTGGGTGATAGGGAATTTATGGCTTTTGCAGGATAGCTTATGTCAGAGTATCAGTCACTGTACTGTAACTGTCTTCATATCATATCTCAATAGTCCTATTCATATCTCAATCTCTACTATAGTCTGTGCAAAGGTAAACACAGAGTGTAAGGACAGACAGCCTCGCCAGGAGCTGAGATGGGAGAGGAACTGATTCTTATTCTGGGCCTGCCTTTGGCTCCAGGGGGACATTGAGAGAGAGGTGCGGAGCAGCTATGGATGAGAAAACTATATCAGCATGGAGACAGATCAAAGTTGATGCTAAACAGGGGTGAAACTGAAATATAACAGGGGGGAACAATACATTGATTATTCACTCGGTTGTATAGTAACGGTGGATGCTGTTATGAATATGAGGTGAAGCTGTCAATGAGAATCTTTCTTTCTCTGTATTTTGTTTAGTCTTTTCTCATCTGTGAACTAAAGAGGAGAAGTAGAAGGTGGAAAATGAGGCGTAACTGTAGACAGGGTTAATACTGTATCTTCATATTCATACACAGCTTCAGTGACAGTGTGAAACGAAGCAATGCACTGTCTATCAAACACTGTATTGATTTGAAATGGAATGGAATACAGGCTACGTAATTGATTTTTAAGGTTGATTGAATGACAAAATATGTCTGAGGCAAAGGATTTTCTCACAAAGAATGTATGGACACATCAAGGTCAACGGTATGATTGTGTATATTTTTGGTGTAGGAAAAACCTCAGCCAACTGTTCACACACACACACACACACACACACGCACACACACGCACACACACACACACACACACACTTTATACCATCCTACTGTTGCTATGACAACAGTTCTTGCCACAAAATAAATTGCCTGACAGACAGATTTGAGAGAAAATGTAATGTTATCATGTGTTCTTTTCTTGCTCCTGGCTAAATCATAATAAGTATGGGGTGAAAATTCAACAAAATCCCCCAAATGCTCTAAATTGTACAAAATATCTAGTGGTTTCAACTACTTGTTATTAAGTAACTGGTTATTTTTTGGGTTTACTTAACTTTTCAGTCCAAGTGTTACCTGAACTAAAAACAATTAGTTGGCCCAAACTTAGCTCCAACATGATGTTAGAAGAATTCAATTCCTATATGTTCAATAACCAATTAAATTATAACAGAGCAAAACACCTTGTCCGTTTCTAAGAATTTGTAAGGTTCTTATTTGCATAAAATAGACAAAGATCAGTCTCAATATTAATCAATAGCGTTTATTCCCGAGAGCTCTACCCATCATTTCATGTACATTGGTTTATATACCTCTCATTTCGTCATAAATGTCCCTCCTCCTCTAAGACAATGACAAAGCCGCTTTTCAATTCCATTCCAACACATACATATTGCTTATCATATACTACCACATGTTACACATTCTCCCCTCCCTGGTTGGGGACCAGACATCTTTCCTGTTGTTAGTTTCACTGTGATCACAAATTGTCTGTTAACACTTCCTCTTGGCCTATGTACAAACATTCTTCACCAGACAGGATATAATTCTATTAGTTATAATTCTACATTAAATGTATACCTCATTTAGTTATTATTCATAAAAATAAAAACGTAGCCAAAAATTCAGTTAATGTACAGAGTGCGTAATCAGTGGCAGGGAAGTCAGACGCAGGAGGGCAAAACTTGGTAATAGCCGGAGCAGTTTAATTAATAACAAAACCCAAGGCAAAAAATAACAAGAATAATTGGGTACAAAAACCCGGCACGCACCAAACAACACGTTCACAAGCACTTACAAATAAACAATCCCACACAAAGACATGGGGGGAACAGAGGGTTAAATACACAACAAATGATTGAGGGAATTGAAACCAGGTGGGAGGAAAAACAAGACAAAACACACAGAAAATGAGTCCGCCCGAACTAGGACCCGACTTCGGCGAGCAAAAGTCGTGACAGTAACCCCCCCCCTTGACGCGCAGCTCCAGCAGCGGGCCAACACCGGCCTCGGGGACGACCCAGAGGGCGAGGCGCAGGGCGATCTGGACGGTGACGGTGGAACTCCCGCAGCATTGAAGGGTCCAACACGTCCTCCACCGGACGGTACCCCTCCACAAAGTCCACTGACAGGTGCGACCTAGGCCGCTGTGGAACGCGTAAGGGGTGTAGCTTTCCTCTGGGCAGGTGCCTAGGAGCCTTACACTTGGATCACACAGAGCAGGAGGAAACATAAACCCTCACATCCTTGGCCAAGGTAGGCCACCAGTACTTCCCAACCAAACAGCGCACCATCCGACCGATCCCAGGATGACCAGAGGAGGGTGGTGTGGGCCCAATAGATCAACCGGTCACGGACAGCAGACGGAACGTACAGAACTTTAGCGGGACACTTGAGGGGAGCGGGCTCTGCACGTAACGCCTGCTGAATGTCCGCGTCCAGCTCCCACACTACCGGCGCCACCAGGCAGGATGCCAGGAGTATGGGAGTGGGATCCATTAGCCGCAGTCGGGACAGTGCGTCTACTTTCACGTTTTGGGAACCTGGTCTGTAGGAAAGGGAAAAAACAAAACGAGTGAAAAACATGGCCCACCTTGCTTGGCGAGGGTTCAGTCTCCTCGCTGCCCGGATGTACTCCAGATTGCGGTGGTCAGTCCAGATGAGAAAAGGGTGTTAAGCCCCCTCAAGCCAATGTCTCCACACCTTCAGAGCCTTGACAACAGTCAACAGCTCCCGGTCCTCCACGTCATAGTTTCGCTCCCTTGGGCTGAGCTTCTTCGAGAAGAAGGCACAGGGGCGGAGCTTCGGTGGCGTACCCGAGCGCTGAGAGAGAATGGCTCCAATCCCAGCCTCGGACGCGTCCACCTCCACTATGAATGACAGAGGGATCCGGATGGGCCAGCACGGGAGCTGAGGTAAACAGAGCCCTCAGGTGACCAAAAGTCGTGTCCGCCTCAGCCAACCATTACAAACGCACCGGGCCCACATTCAGCAGTGAGGTAATGGGAGCCGTTACCTGGCCAAAACCCCGGATTAACCTCAGGTAGTAATTGGCAAACCCTAGGGACCACTGCACTTCCTTTACCGTGGTGGGATTCGGCCAATTACTCACGGCTGAAATGCGGTCTCTCTCCATCTCCACTCCCTAGGTGGAAATGCGGTACCATAGGAAGGAGACGGACTGCTGGAAGAACAGGCATTTTTCAGCCTTGACGTACAGGTCATGCTTCAACAGGCGACCAAGCACCCTGCGCACCAGGGACACATGCTCGGCGCGTGTAGTTGAGTATATCAGAATGTCATCAATATGCACCACTACACCCTGCCCGTGCAGGTCCCTGAAAATCTCATCTACAAAGGCTTGGAAGACTGATGGAGCATTCATCAACCCGTACGGCATGACGAGGTACTCATAATGCCCTGAGGTCGTACTGAACGCCGTCTTCCACTCGTCTCCCTCCCGGATACGCACCATGTTGTAAGCACTCCTGAGATCTAGTTTGGTGAAGAAGCGCGCCCCGTGCATTGACTCAATCGCCATGGCGATAAGAGGTAGCGGGTAACTGTACCTCACCGTGATCTTATTTAGGCCTTGGTAGTCAATACACGGGTATAGACCTCCATCCTTCTTCTGCACAAAAAATAAACTCGAGGAGGCGGGTGAAGTGGAGGACCGAATGTACCCCTGACGCAGGGATTCAGAGACATATGTTTCCATAGCCTCCGTCTCCACCTGTGAGAGGGGATACACGTGACTCCTGGGAAGTGCAGCGTCTACCAGGAGATTTCTCGCACAATCGCCCCGTCGATGGGGTGGTAATTGAGTTGCATTCTTTTTGGAGATGCGCACGGTGGAGACCTGGTCTGGACTTTCCACCGTAGTAGCACCAACGGAAACCCCTAAACACCTCCCCGAGCACTCTTGCGACCACCCCGTGAGAGCCCTCCGTTGCCAAGAAACAGTGGGGTCATGACAACCTAACCAGGGTAGGCCTAGCACCATGGGAAATGCAGGAGAGTCAATGAGGAAGAGACTAATTCTCTCCTTGTGACCCCCCTGCGTCACCATACCCAGAGGAGCGGTGGCCTCCCTAATCAACCCTGACCCTAATGGTTGACTGTCTAAGGCATGAACGGGGAAGGGCACAGCCACGGGAACAATGGGGATCCCTAAACTATCTATAAAATTCCCAGCCGTGACTGAATCAAGGAGCGCCTTATGCTGGGAATGTGGGGAAATCTCAGGGAAAGAAACATACAAAAACATGTGTTCAACAGAGGGCTCTGGGTGAGAAGGGTGCCAGCTCACCTGGGATGAGGCCAGAGTGCCCTGCCTGCTGCCTCGATCCCCAACCAACCCGGCACTGACCGGCAGTGTGACCTCTGCGGCCACAGATGGTGCACGAGCTAGAACCTCCTCCAGTCTCTCTATGCACAGCACCTCCCAGCTCTATGGGTACCAGAGTGGTGGTGCTGGGGGATGGAACCAATAGAACCCGATCTGGACGTCCGCGGGTGGCCGGCAGGTTATCCAGCCGAATGGTCCACCAGGTCCACCAGCTGGTTGAAAGTGAGGGTGGTGTCCCTGCAGGCCAACTCCCGACGTACGACATCGCGCAAACTGCAGCGATAGTGGTCGATCAGGGCCCTTCATTCCATCCTGCGTCGGCGGCCAGGGTCCGAAAATCCATGGGGAACTCCTGGGCGCTCCTCGTCCCCTGCCTCAGATGGAAGAGACATTCACCCGCCGCTCTACCCTTGCGTGGATGGTCGTAGACTGCCCGGAAGCGGCGGGTGAAATCCTCAAAATGGTCCAGCGCCGCCACTCCTTCTCCCCACACGGCGTTGGCCCACTACAAGGCTTTCCCAGAGAGGCACGAGACGAGGGGGGACACCTTCTCACGACCTGAAGGAGCCGGGTGGACGGTAATAGTTAGATTAATTGATAATTGACACAGCCATTGAGACGTAGCAGGAAGATCAGAATACCATGTTCAAAGCAACTGGGAACTCTGAAAAATACGAGCTCTGACTGGGAAAAATCGATTTGAACGGTCATCCAACTCGGAATTCCAACTCGGGAACTCGGGTCTCTTCTAGAGCTCCGACCTTTGATCTGAAGATCACTGACGTCATGATTTGACCTCGTATTTTTCCAAGTTCCCAGTTGTTTTGAACGTGGCATAAGAGGTTGTGAGTTCAAATCCCAGATGAGGACATGTTGATTAATAATTACTGTATACATGAACATGCATAATGTAATCATCTATGTCAACGTATGCAAGTTGAAAACATTTTATGTTAAAAGCATTGTGTGTGTGTGTTATGAGTTCAACAGCCTTTTTTTAGATAAGATGAACAAATGATATTTTCTAGTTGATTGAACATACGAGAGAAGTTGAGCAAACGCATTTTAAAGTTGACTGAATTTTTGCCTACGTTTTCGCAAGTTGGAGCTAAGTTTGGGCCAACAATTCTTTCAGTTCAGGTAACACTTGACTGAAAAGTGGACTAAACAAAAGAGGCCGTGGAACCAGTTACTTAATAATATATTATTTACAGTGTATCGTCGACCTGATACGATACGATGTGCTCTTACTGGATGTATGTTCCTTCCATTCCTTCCTCTCCTGTGTGAGGAAGGAATGCCTCAGTCCCAGAGGAATGTCCAGAGTTCATACACCTTGGCAGAGGGCTCAGCCTTTCTAAAGGCCACAATAGTCATCAAACAGCAGAGTAGAACAGTTGTTGTGCGGTGTACACCCATCCAATGACCACAGAGTAGCTGCATGTCACAGCTTTCTTCTGTTGAAGGAGAGGCGGACCAAAACGCAGCGTGGTTATTTTGATACATCTTTAATAAAGATGACAATAGAACAATACACACCAAAAAAAACAAGAACCGTGAAAAACCGAAAACAGCCCTATCTGGTGTAACAAAGACAGGAACAATCACCCACAAAACCCAACACCAAACAGGCTACCTAAATATGGTTCCCAATCAGAGACAATGACTAACACCTGCCTCTGATTGAGAACCATATCAGGCCCAAACACAGAAACAGACAAACAAGACATCCAACATAGAATGCCCACTCAGATCACACCCTGACCAAAACAAAACATAGAACATACAAAGCAAACTATGGTCAGGGTGTGACACTGCAGTTGTCTGTTCTACAGTACACAGTGCCTTCAGAAAGTATTCACACCTGTTGACTTTTTTGTTGTGTGTATTACAAAGTGGAATTCAAATGGATTGAATTGTCATTTCAAGTCAACGTTCTAAAGGAAATACTCTATTAATGACAAAGTGGAAGAAACATTCTAACATTTGTAAAAGATTCATGAAAAAAACAAACACGAATATATCTTGATTAGGTAAGTATTCAAACCCCTGAGTCAATTACATGTTCGAATTACCTTTGGCAGCTATTACAGCTGTGAGTCTTACTGGGCAAGTCTATGAGTGCTTTCCACACCTGGATTGTGCAACATTTGCCCATTATTCTTTTCAAAATTCTTTAAGCTTTGTCAAATTGTTTGTTGATCATTGCTAGACAACCACTTTCAGGTCTTGCCAAACTGTAACTCGGCCACTCAGGAACATTCGACGTCTTCTTGGTATGCAACTTCAGTAGACATTTGGCCTTGGATTTTAGGTTATTGTCCTGCTGAAAGGTGAATTCATCTCCCAGTGTCTGGTGGAAAACAGACTGAACCAGGTTTTCATCTAGGATTTTGTCTATGTTTAGCTCCATTCCATTTTTTTATCCCCCCCCCAACCTGTCCTTAATGATTACAAACATACCGATAACATAATGCAGCCACCACTATGCTTGAAAATTGGGAGAGTGGTACTCAGTAGTTTGTTGTATTGTATTTTCCCCCAACATAACACTTTCTATTCAGGACTTTGTATTGCTTTGCCACATTTTTTGCAGTATGACTTTAGTGCCCTGTTGCAAACAGGATGCACGTTTTGGAATATTTTCTATTCTGTTCAGGCTTCCTTCTTTTCACTCTTGTCAAAGAGGTGAGTATTGTGGAGTAACTACAATGTTGTTGATCCATCCTTAGATTTCTCCTATCACAGCCTATCACTCTGTAACTGTTTTAAAGTCACCATCGGGCACATGGTGAAATCCCTGAGCGGTTTCCTTCCTCTCCGGCAACTGAGTTAGCTTATATCTTTGCAGTGAATGGATGTACTGATACACCATCCAAAATGTAATTAAAAACTATAATTATTAATAACTTTGCTCATAGGGATATTCAATGTCTGCTATTTATTTTATTTTACCCATCTACCAATAGGTGCCCTTCTTTGCGAGGCATTGGAAAACCTCCCTGGTCTTTGTGGTTGAATCTGTGTTTGAAATTCACCGCTTGACTGAGGGACCTTACAGATAATTATATGTGTTGGGTACAGAGATGAGGTAGTCATTCAAAAATCATGTTAAGCATTATTTTTGCACATACAGTGAGTCCATGCAACTTGTTATGTGACTTGTTATTTATTTTGGCTTGCCATAACACAGGGGTTGAATACTTACCGACTCAAGACATTTAAGTTTTTAATTCTTAATTAATTTGTATAGAAATATATATACGTAGATGTATAGAAGAAAAATGGCACTTTGACATTATAGGATAGGGTGTGTCGGCCATTGACCAAAACATCTCAATTTAATCCATTTTAAATTCAGGCTGTAGCATTAAAAAAAATGGGAAAAGTAAAGGGGTGTGAATACTTTCTGGAAGCACTTTATGTACTGTACCCTATTCTGCAGTGAATGTAGTGAGTAGCCAACATCAAAAACTGGCATGAGAACTGAATAGCGCACAGGTGATTTACCATGAATATTCGAACGCGATTGGGAATTCTAACTGACCTAATTGGCTTTTGTTTATCCAGCAAGTTTAGTTCATCTCTGTTATGGTAGGTACATGGTTTGGTAGCTCTGCCATGTGAGATCATTGGTCATTTTGCATGATCGTTAGGAGTGTGCAAGTTGAAGCACTTTTAGCAAGTGTTGCGTAATTACAAGCCGTCACACTGTCCTAATGGCCCAGGGACGTGTGTCTGTACTATAGACTTTGAAAGAAGACGTCAGTGATTTCTTGCATAAGACGATGTAGTGTTGCTTTAGTGTTCATTTTGGTTTCAAAATCATTTGCTTGTTTCAGATTATTTATTTTTTTTGTCTTTGAAATGCACACCAATGGTGGATTGCTGATCTATCAGTTTGAGCCTACGCACAACCTTGTCTTGAGTCAAGGGAATGCAGGAAAGATAAATCGTGCTATTTGTTTCAAGGAAAATTAAGACTGTAATGCAAACTAGACCAAACAAAACCTCCAATCAGCAGATGAGCTTCAGTAACTTGACCTGACCTCCATATATCTATACACCTCAGACCTACAACATAAACGTCCAGCAACCCACCCCCTACCCACATCCCAAACCCCCAAAACACCCTGCGCCCGATCCCCAAACCCTTATGCCCCAGATGCCAAGCACCGTTGTCTAATTAGATAGCTAAATGAGCGCATTCACTGTGAACATGCCCACGGGGCAAGCCAAACTGGGGGGGTTGGGACAGGCAGGGGGATTTGAAGGATGGCAAGGTGAGGGGGGCCAGGATGGGTAAATTTATGGGGTCTCTGTAGTAGGGCAGATGGGGGAGAGAGTTTGGCTGGGGGGGGGGCTGATAGTCACATAAGAGGACGTCGCTCCAGCAGACGTGAACAGAGTGCAGTCATGCGTGAGCGCCAACTGGGCCGCTGCTGCTTACCTCTATCGAAATACACATGGGAATGAGAGATATGCAGAGCACACAGGATAAACTGCTTAGTAGTATACACAGGACATATGTACACGCACGCACGCACACAAACAGATAAAAGGAACCACATAGGACTGAACATAGAAACACATGGGTACGCGTCAATAACGTAGGGTTCAGGCCATAGCACACATTCTAATAACCACTATTGCTCATCCCAATGCTCCAATTACCATCACCATCATATAGGTTGATTATAAATAAGAATTTGATATTAACTGACTTGCCTAGTTAAATAAAGGTTCAATAAATAAAATACAAATGCTGATGAGCAATAGATGGTAAACCAGACAGAGAAGACTGATTGAATAATAGGAGCGTCGTATTAAGAGAAAGGGCTATACTATCAGTGGTAGACATTTTACAATAAATTAGGTACACGTTGGATTTGATTGTGAGCACATTAAGTATGCTAAAATGGTTTAATATAGCTCATATTTACAGTATATGGCTATGTCCTGCGGGTGCGGGGACAACAGAAAGGCCCTGGCATATGCTGTCTGGGGAAGTCGACGTGATTCATTGGGAACCCCAGAGCACACAGCCACGCACAGACTGATGCTACAGGGCTGGCTGAAGTCATTACATCAAAATAGCTCTGGATAGAGAAATTGAACAGGAATATATGTCATGACTGAGGTTCACTTATATGAAGTCCTATGTGATCATAGAAGCGCTGCTTTATTTCTCAAATCAATATATTTATATATATATATATATATTTGTCACATGCGCCGAATACAACAGGTGTGTAGTAGACCTTACAATGAAACGCTTTACTTACAAGCCCTTACCAACAATACAGGTTTAAGAAAGATAAGAGTTAAGAAAAATATTTACTAAATAAACTAAAGTAAAAAATAAAAGAGCAACAATAACATAACAATATCGAGGCTATATACGGGGGTTGGTACCAAATCAGTGTGCGGGGGGTTACGCTTCTGTGTGTTCCTCTGTCTTATAAACCGGGGATGTTAAATTGGTCGAGAGAAACAGATCTGCACGCTTGCATACAAACATCAAAAATACAAATAAACACAGCCGCCCCTCCCTCCTAGCTCTATCGAGCCTGTGTTTTAGAGCCCCGTTTCTACACCACGAGATAGGAATTATGGCAGTCACAGTGGCCGCAGCACCGCTCGCTCTGAGGGAGGCAGAGGGAGGCTTTGTGTTGTCTGTGTGTCATTGGGTGCAGATAGCCCATCAGTAATCATGCAGCATAGCCCTGAATCCCCTCCCTCACCCCGTCTCTCCATCCTGCTGTTGCAGTGCGGTGTCTGATAGAGGCGTTGTGTGCATGTGTGTGTGTGTGCACGCGGGGTGCCATGTCTGATAGATGATGTACTTATTTGGTAACGACCATCACTGCAGATCGGCCATTTTCCCCGTCTAATAGTTGAACAACCATCGCTCCTCAAGAGGATTTCAGACCAGTTGGGCAGAACTCTTCCCCTAAATCACCCTCTCTCCGCTCCTAATTCCCCCCTGCCAGGTCCACCACCTCGGCTAACCCCTCACCGCCTCCCACCAACTTTCGCCTCTCTCTTCCATCCACGTGGAAGAAGAGTAAATTGCCCTTTGTCAAGACTTCATAGACCAGTTGCTGAAACATCCGGCCTATCCCTTTCTTTTATATTACTGTATATATATGACCATTGTCATATACAGCTCTATTTCTTACAATGCATCCATTCACAATGGCTGGGGGAAAAGAAAAATAAATAGCATATTTATGGTCATGATGATTGGGCCTTTATCCAATGTTGATGACATGTTTCAGAAATGTGCTAGATAAATTTTTTAAACAAACAGGTTGATTTATGTTAGGATATTTTGTCATCATGATGTTTGGCTTTGTACTCATGAGTCTTATCCAGCAATACAATGCAAATTCCTTATTTACGGGCTCCTAACCAACTGCTATTTTATTTGTTTTTTCGCATTGTTTGTAACTTATTTTGTACATAAAGTTTCTGCTACTGTCTCTTATGACCGAAAATAGCTTCTGGACATCAGAACAGCAATTACACACCTCAAACTGGACAAAGATTTTTTTCTTTAATGAGTCCTGGCGCAAAGGATATGCTGCTTTCCGGAGACCAGGCCCAAATCCCCGTCATTTGCATGAAGAAAAGGGGGAGATACAGAGGGAGAAGGTCATGGTGACTTGTGAGGATTCGGAGGCGAGTGAGTGAATAGCCACTACCATCGGTTCTATTGGCCAACGTGCAATCACTGGAAAACATACTCGATGATCTAAGGTCGAGACTATCCTACCAACGGGACATTAAAAACTGTAATATCTTATGTTATGTCATGGCTGAACGACAACACAGATAATATAGAACTGGCTGGGTTTTCCATGCATCGGCAGGACAGAGAAGCTACGTCTGTTAAGACGAGGGGCGGGAGTGTATGTCTATTTGTCAATAACTGCTGGTATGCAACGTCTAATATTTAAAAAATCTAGAGGTATTGCTCGCCTGAGGTAGAGTACCTCATGATAAGCTGTAGACCACACTATCAACCAAGAGAGTTCTCATCTGTATTATTCGTAGCTGTCTATTTACCACCACAAACCGATGCTGGCACTAAGACCACACTCAACAAGCTGTATAAGGCAATAAGCAAAGAAGAAAATGCTCATCCAGAAGTAACGTTCCTAGTGGCTGTATAATGCAGGCAAAATTAAATCCGTTTCACCTAATTTCTACCAGAAAGTCATATGTACAACCAGAGGGAAAAATTTGCCCTCAATTTGGCAAATCTGACCATAATTCTATCTACCTGATTCCTGCTTACAAGGAAAAACTAAAGCAGGAAGTACCAGTGACTCGCTCAATACGGAAGTGTTCAGATGACGCGGATGCTACGCTACAGGACTGTTTTGCTAGCACAAACTGGAATATGTTCTGTGATTCATCCAATGGCAATGAGGAGTATACCACCTCACCTCAGCTTCATCAATAACTATGTGGACGACGTCCCCACGTTAACCGTACATACATATCCCAACCAGAAGCCTGTGCATTGACTCGTTATTGCTATGTAATTTTATTCTGTTACTTTTAATAAAAATTTTACTTTAGTTTATTTACATATTTTTTTACCTTTATTTAACTAAATCAGTTAAGAACAAATTCTTATTTTCAATGATGGCCTAGGAACAGTGGGTTAACTGCCTGTTCAGGGGCAGAACAACAGATTTGTACCTTGTCAGCTCGGGGGTTTGAAATTGCAACCTTCCGGATTCTAGTGCAACGCTATAACCACTAGGCTACCCTGCCACCCCAGAGCAAAAAATATTTTCTTAACTCTATTTCTTGAACTGCATTGTTGGTTAATGGCTTCTAAGTAAGCATTTCACAGTAAGGTAATACCTGTTGTATTTGGAGCATGTGACAAATACAATTTGATTTGATTTAAATAAATCACAAGGCAGATCCCTTCTGGGAACTTCTTCAACACCAAACTAGAGGTGCTGTCTTTGGATCCAAACATTTTATACAACAATAACAACTGTGAAAACAAAATGTCCGCCTTATTAAACGTCTGCGGTCTATGGCAGAAGAGCTCATCAATTCACCATATGCATGGCCTGGAGCAAACTTCCACAGCTCACTGGCTAAATGAACATGCTCTGTCTGGCCAGATGTATACCTAATTTTCCAGGACTCCTATATGCTAGGCATTTTTTCCAACCCTGTGTGAGTGTGTGTGTGTGTGTGTGTGTGTGTGTGCGTGCGTGCATGTGTGCTTTGTGTGTGCGTGTGTACATGCATTATAATGAGTGCTAGGCCTATGTACTGCATATCCTGTAGAAAGAGACAGACAGACATAGAAAATCTTTAGTGAATCACCACAAACGTTCTATCTTCACCACTCTGCCCATTAGCACTGAGGTCAATTGTAATGTAAAGAGTAAAAAAAACTTGCAGGTGACTATCATGCTGTACAGACTCTTCAGAAAGTATTCAGACCCCTTGACTTTTTCCACATTTTGTTATGTTACAGCCTTCTTCTAAAATTAATTCAATATTTTTTCTTTCTCAGTAATCTACACACAATAACCTATAACCTACAAGGTGCACACAGATTTATAGAAATGTTTGCAAAGAAACAGAAATACCTTATTTACATAAGTATTCAGACCCTCTGCTATGAGACTCAAAATTGAGCTCAGGTGCATCCTGTTTCCATTGATCATCCTTGAGACGTTTCTACAACTTGATTGGAGTCCACCTGTGGTAAATTCAATTGATTGGACATGATTTGGAAAGGCACACACCTGTCTATACAAGGTCCCACAGTTGACAGTGCATTTCAGAGCAAAAACACAGCCATGAGGTCAAGGGAATTGTACGTAGAGCTCCGAGACAGACCTGGGGAAGGGTACCAAAAAATGTCTGCAGCATTTGAAGGTCCCCAAGAACACATTGGCCGCCATCATTCTTAAATGGAAGAAGTTTGGAACCACAAAGACTCTTCCTAGAGCTGGCCTCCCAGCCAAACTGAGCAATCGGGGGAAAAGGGCCTTGGTCAGGGAGGTGACCAAGAACCTGATGGTCACTCTGACAAAGCTCTAGAGTTCTTCTGTGGTGATGGGAGAACCTTCCAGAAGGACAACCATCTCTGCAACACTCCACCAATCAGGCCTTTATGGTAGAGTGGCCAGCCGGAAGTCACTCCTCAGAAAAAGGCACATGACGCCCCACTTGGAGTTTGCCAAAAGGCACCTAACGACTCTCAAACCATTAGAAACAAGATTGTCTGGTCTGATGAAACCAAGATTGAGCTCTTTGGCCTGAATGCCAAGTGTCACATCTGGAGGAAACCTGGCATCATCCCTACGGTGAAGCATGGTGGTGGCAGCATCATGCTGTGGGAATGTTTAGTCAGGATTGAGGCAAAGTACAGAGAGATCCTTGATGAAAACCAGAGTGCTCAGAACATCAGACTGGGGGCGAAGGTTCACCTTCCAACAGGACAATGACCCTAAGAACACAGCCAAGACAATGCAGGAGTGGCTTTGGGACAAATCTCTGAATGTCTTTGAGTGGCCCAGCCAGAGCCCGGACATGAACCCAATCAAACATCTCTGGAGAGACCTGAAAATAGATGTGTAGTGACGCTCCCCATCCAACCTGACAGAGCTTGAGAGGATCTGCAGAGAGGAATGAGAGAAGCTCCCCAAATACAGGTGTACCAAGCTTGTAGCGTTATACTCAAGAAGACCCGAGGCTGTAATCGCTGCCAAAGGTGCTTCAACAAAGCACTGAGTAAAGGGTCTGAATACTTATGTAAATGTGATATTTAAGTTTTTTAAATATTTAATAGATTTGCAAAAATCTCTAAAAACCTGTTTTTGCTTTGTCATTTTGGAGTATTGTGTGTAGATTGATGAGGGGAAAAAACGATTTAATCAATTTTAGAATAAGGCTGTAACGTAACAAAATGTGGAGAAAGTCAAGAGGTCTGAATCATTTCCAAATGCACTGTATATCTAGTGTGCAACATATGACTGGAGATGCAACACCTGTCCCCTGATCCACTGATCCAAGGATTATTGTCAGGATCTGGCAGAAGAGGAGATCTGTTGTAGATTGGTAACAGCAGTGTGTTCCCACCTCGGCCACTTTCTGCTGGCTTTCCCTGTGTCTCAGACACACCCACAAGCATAGACACCACCCCAGCCCAGATGCTCTCTGAGCCTGGACAGATGTGCCTCTGCCCCTCTGTCACTGTCGAGGAGATGGAGAAATGTGTGTTTGTTTGTACGTCTACGTGTATGCGAGATGTGTGTGTGTGTGTGTCACTTAGGATAAGGTAGTCTTTCTATGTAAGCTCAGGAATCTCAAACTCTCCTCCGCTCCCATGTGTCCATCATGGCAGAGAGTGACAACAGGACACAGACCGAGACACAGTGAAGGACAAAGATCGTTAGAAGGAAATATATCAATACAGAGGGGGAGGAGGACAGCTTTAAGTGAAGAGGGTGAGAGGAGGGAGCAACAGAGAAAGAGAGAGACGAGGGTGAGAGGAGGGAGCAACGGAGAGAGAAAGAGAGAGACGAGGGTGAGAGGAGGGAGCAACGGAGAGAGAAAGAGAGAGACGAGGGTGAGCGAGAGAGTGACTGTATAAGAGAGAGATTGAGAGAGAGAGAGAAAGAGTTACTGAGGTTGGACACAGACCAGGGCAGTTCAGAGATGCTTGGATGTTTTTTAGTGCTGGGTTTGCCCAATAGGTCACTTCTGCAGTGAGCATTACCACAGGGTAATGTTACATGACTAAAATACTCAACCTGTGTGTGCGCGTTTTTGGGGATTGGAGGCACCAAGGCCATATGAGCTATACACATTTTGGTTACATTTAGTTCCCACCATTTCAATTTTTCAAATAATCTCAATATTATTTAATATCAGTAGACACAGAGGCCAAACATACAGCTCGCAGACTATTGGACCCTGGAACCTGGGATAAAACAACCACGTCACTCTTCTTTGAAGACAAAACACAACAAATAGCTGTATCACTATCTATCCTACATTCCTTCGGTGTAAGAACCTTGAAGTAAGCTTAGTTGACCCAACACCACTTTAATGTTATGGTTAAGACACACAAGGTTGATTGCATTTGATTTACCCTACATCATAGCTCAAAGTAAAGCTGAAAGACAATGCATCTATATACTTTTCTACTTAACAAATGCTATGAAGCTGCAATCTTACTTAGGGCAACTTGTGTCTGCCATCACAGGATAGCAGAGCATGAAGTGTCTGAAGTGGTTTCTCTACAGGTGGATGTGATGCATTAGCATAATAGCCCTGTTCGCGCTCTAATAGCCAAAAAGATATCCTTCTGAGGTGCAGTGTGGGGATCATTCATATCATTATAGCTCTCAGTGTCACCGGTGCTCATGTTGTTTTTCGGTTAAAGATAATCAAATCGGGCATTTAATGTGGACTAAATTACAACACACCCTGATGGCGGCCTGGGTACTATTAGGCTGATCCTTCTTGGTCCTAGCACGTGTGTATCATCCGTTAACATTATCTCAAAGTATTATTATACCTTTATTTAACTAGGCAAGTCAGTTAGGAACTGTCGGCTGGGGGGGGGGTTGAGCTTGCAACCTTCCGGTTACTAGTCCAACACTCTAACCACTAGGCTACCCTGCCGCCCCAGTAGGCCCAAAGGTAAGAGGCAATTAGCTATATTTGTGAGTGGCTCTTAACTCTCAAGTTATTCTTTATGGCTCACGTTTTACTGCAACATCTTCATTAACTTCAAGGACGTGATTTTTGCCAAAGACTCCTCAACAGAATTAAGATGAGAGCTTGATGAGCCCAACAGGGCTGCTAGTGCCCGAGAGTCTTCCTCATCACAGGGAGTGTGACGGTGCCTTTGAGGGTGTAGCTACCTGTTTAAGTGTCATGCTGTATGCTATGCTGATAACAAGTTACGTATGGCACCACCATCACATGTTATAATGCCTCATATACATTCAAAACAACTTAGATGTTGCTTTCCCCCATACGGCCCACCAAACCTTAACCCCACAAAAATTCGGAAACATCTGAGAGTATGATGAACAAAAGCAAACTTTATTCAGATTCTGACAGAAAAAGGGCGGACCGAAATCTCAGTGTCCGTTCAAATTAAAAATGTCAAAAGATAAAAATGACAACATTGATCGATACAGTATCTCATTAATAAACAAAGGTCAAGCCATTTTACATATCCCAAACGCTTTGTTTCGTTTCAACAACATGCTTCGTCACTCACTGCTAAAAAAATAGTGTTTTGGTTGGAACTCAGTTTGGAAAGGTACTCACATTGCTTTTTGAAAATCCCTGTGTTGTTCTTACACCTGCCACTGAGCTGGAGGCTTCAAATGAGTTCAGATATTTTTCAGCAGGGTTCTACTTACTGAAATATCCAGCTGTCACCTTAGTAGTAGTCTCTGTCTGGTGCTACAAAGTAATGGTGAGGAGCCCAGTTGACAAGACAGCTTTCTTTTCTCCCAGAGACAGGAACTGCATCCCAGTCACCGCAGCCCTGCTCACGCCTGCCCCTGCTCGCACTGTTGCTAAGCAACATGTTCAATTCCAGTGTTCTGTATGTCCAAATAAATCATGAAGTCCTCCGTTAGCTGAGCCGTAGACAGCTCCTAATACAAGATGACGTCAGTAAGTACAACAGCAGAGAACAATAAACAGTTAAAAAAAAGGACTGGGCAGAAAGCAGATTCCAAATGAGAAGAAAATGAAAAAAATTGAAATCAACTTTTATACTTAAAAGATTTGAATACAAAGCAGAACAAAAATGGAAAAATAACTTTCTTCAGACAGGACCAGCCTGTTAGTTCTGTTTCGGCACAACCCAACCCATCCCACCCCCACCCCTTACCACACCCAGGACCCTTTACCCCATCTACATTTCTTAAGCTCTTCTTCACGCAGTATGAATGAGATACCCAGCTTTGTAAAGGCTTTGATCCTGTACTATCATGACTAGCCACACAAGAATGACGACTCCAGAGAGTCTCATCTCAGGTGACCAATCGCGGAGCAAGGAGACTTCTCTTGCAACCCAGTGTTGACAATGACATGATCTGCTTATCCCTGCCACCGGTAAGCTTCTCGAGGCGTAGTGAGTGAGCTCCTGATTCCTTCAATGCTACGGTTAAAAGCTCATAGTGAAGAATGATTGACCTTTTATGTGTTACATAAACGCAAGGTCAGAGGATTTAAGAATGATCCAAATGAGGCTTAGAGGAACCAGGGGGGACTCTTCTTCTGGTAATTCAAATATCAAAGACTATTGGACAGTAAAAGTGGCCTTATAAATATCACCCCACTCCATCAACGTCTGAAGTTAAACACCTTGAGATGAAGAAGAGAGTGGCTGACTAAAGGAGGTAGAAAAATAAATCTCCCTCAGTTCTTTTTCTTCTGCTCTCAGCACAGCATGTCCCCAGTCTTACTGTTAATGGCCCGTGTGAATGTTTAGTCACATAGCACTCCTTCAGACACGCTCATTCTATCCTCCCCACGACCTCTTTTAAGAGCGGTGTGCTTGCCAGATCCCTCCTCCAGACCCTGTTTCATTGCTGACAGATTCAATGTCCAAAAAAAAAAAAAATACTGTAGAGGTCGCCATGGAAATAATTTCATTTAAGGCCCACTCTCTCAAACCTCCCCAGTTGCGTCACACTGGGTACCGTTCCCTCTCATTGCCAGGAATGTAGAGGTGGCCACCTCATCCTTTTTTTTTTGTTAGCAAAGATCCCCACTTTAACATTTTCAAGTTTAATTTAGGGCAAGGATGATGGATGGTACACACATCAACATTACAAAGAGGTGAGATGCTGTGTTTACAATTGATGTTCTTATATCATTTCACACTCACTGGCATTATAAAAGGAAGTCTGCACTAACCTACAGTATGCTGGTGAGGTGTGTGTCTGTGTGTGTGCGTGGGTCTGTTGTGTATGTGTTTTTGGGGGATGGGGTCATGAAGACCAGTATAGACTACACAGAGTAAACCATGGAGGGGTAGCATTCTTTTTTTAAAGAGGGCCGTCAGTGGGGGTGGGGAGGATGTTTGGAGAGGCCAGAGGAATTAAACAGAAACCCCTTACTTTCCCTTCCCTTCCCCACCCCGCTTTATCCGCTGGACCGGTCAATGGAGTGCCTCTCTGGCCACCACTGTCTGGGTTCTACTCCCTTCCCTCACATGATGGAGCAGCCCTTGGCCTTGTCCTTGCCGAAGGTGGAGGAGAGGAGGTCAGACTTGCCGGGCAGAAAGAGGAGTCTCTTGGAGAGGCGTCGGGCGGGGCTGGGCTTGGTGGAGGGCTGCAGCTTGTTGATGCAGGCCAGGGCTGCAGTACGGAACACACTGTGGATGCTCTTCTCTGAGGTGAAGGCTGAACACTCCAGGTAGGCCTCCGCACCTAGTTGCTTGGCCATGGAGGACCCCTGCAACACGATGGGGAAGAACAAGAGTGAGATAGAGAGAGAGAGAGAGAACGCGCGATAGAAAGGGAGAAAGAGAGAAAGACTCACTTGCTCATGTGAGATGGGTGTCTGCTTCTGATTGGACAGCTCCATAAGCGTGCACACGTCCGTGCGCAGGTCTGTTTTACAGCCTATCAGGAGGATGCGTGTGCTGGGGCAGAAATCCAGGATCTCTGTCTTCCACTGCAATGAAAAGGACATATGACTGTTATAAGGTTGTTGTAATGTATCATAACCACAGCTGTAATGTACATGGTACACAGAGAGAATGATCACGATGATTGTGACAATGACAAGGAGGAGGAGGAAGAAGAAATTGACAGCAGCAATGATGACGATCACAATGACAAGATCCTCACCTTTTTCAGTGCACCGTCAAATGAGTCTGGGCGGCTGATGTCGAAACAGAGGAGCACAGCGTCTGAGTCGCTGTAGCACAGGGGTCTGACGTTATCGTAGTACGGAGAGCCTGTAGGGTCAAACAGATCGGCTAGGGTTAGTCACACGGCTTTCAAAAAGGACAGTACCAAACTAATAAGGCTCCATTAGTTGCAATAAGAATGGGTCGTACCAGAACAGTATAAAGACTAGTGATGGGAGAATTTTTTTTGTTGATACAGTTACCTATTGGAATATTATTTTTTACTAAATATTGTATCGTTTTGACAATATTATTTTTCTGCTAGTTTGTTGTACCTGCACCAAAACTCTAGTATTTAAATATGGAGCCAATTTGTTTTCAGCACTTTCCATGCTATAGTAAAGGCCAGGGCTGGGTGCATGGATGCTATAGGCTAATGATGGCTGCTGGGTGCAGTCAGACAAAGATGCTGGAGTACTGCTCTCAGACTATTAACACAAGGAGTCAGTCCCCCCACACAGCACCGGACACCACCCACTCCCCCCCGGTAACTACGGCAACAGCCTTGGTAGACAATGCTTGAATCCAACCCTCTATTTTACTACCCCCCTGCACCCAAACCATTCTCCGCACACACACTCCAATTTTCCTCCTCCCTCACTCTCGGATCTACAGTAAGTCATTTCACTAAAGCCCCACGCCTTCCCACTCAGTAGAAGAACTCGCCAATAAATCACATGAACACACAAGCAGACTGTACACTATAACTCTATCCCAATCACACCCCTGCGTTACCCAAAAGGTTTATATTGAACCCTTTGTCTGTGCAGAAATCCCACTTGAAATCAGATAGAAGAAATAAAGATCTCTCTGTCCAGGGAGACACTTTCATAGATTGTTGTTCTAAGAGTGTATCATATGAAGCAACACACTGACATGATTCAATACACATGCTGTATGTATGCACAACATCGTTAGCAATGACCGCTAAACTAAAAAGCAAATGCTTCGTGTTATAAATTGAAGACAATTGCGAAGAAAATCTGTGTGTTGTGAGCGTTGTGTGTGTGTGCGTGCGTGCGTATATGCTTGCGGGCCTACACGTCGAAGTGTAAAAGTATGTTATTGTTGCAAAGGGAGGTCCCTGTGGCTAAAAACAGGTGCTTCACCGAATGTCCGTCCTCTGTTGTGCTCCCTCGTCGCTTCGTACACCAGCCACAGATTCAGTTCCCTCTCCCTGCTCCGGAAACGTATTGAACACCAACTCAACCAGGTAAGAATGAATTAAGAAAAGCTTCACCTGTGGATGTATGACCTACGTATGCCTCTATGGGTAGTGCGAAATGCATTTGGATGATATAGGATCCCCTCCTGCTACTGTCAGCGTGACACCGTCTTCAGATCCAATCCATTACTAAAAGCCTAACAAACGCTCTCCTGTGAGGGAGACAATTGTCTGACGTTCACAGGGAATGACTGTATGAACAGTCAAGTGTGTCGAGGCAAGGAACGAGGCAATTGATTAGTAGCGATATGACTTGTTTTTCCCAGTAGGTGACAACGTCAGCATTTGGCAGAGTGGAGCCCAGGGTGATGCAACACTGGGGAAACAGACATGATGGCTCTGAGCCCTGGAGCTGAGAGAGGACACAAGCTGTGATACACCTCCCACACACACCTTCCCTACCTGGACACACACACAACACTGGGAGAAGGAGGAGTCTAAAAACCTAACGATAAACTGATTGCTTGTTGATGGAGGCTGGAGAGGCAACGGGAAAGAGAACTAAACGGGGCATCTAAACGGGGATCCCTGCGAGAGAGAGACGGTGAGAACAGGCCGCCGCAGAGCTTGACCATGAACTCAAAGAGGAGCGGCACGGGGGGGGGAATCGTTAGGCACAGCAACTCTGTTACACAACACAGCCCACTCCACAGCCGAGCACAGACAGCAGCCTGACCCTAAGGGGACACTCTGCCGCTCTTCACACACCCTCAGCCAAGGAAAATAGAGAAATAACATGAGAATAAGAGCAACCTCAGAGAAAATATATTATATGGCTGTTCATGGTTTTAGCATCAACAGCTAGGCCTTCTCTCTCGCTCTCCCCCCCCACAGATCATCGGTAAACATGATAATAGTGATATATGTATAATCACCAACTTTAGTGATAGTACAATCAGAGAAAACCACGGTATGGCCATGGATGACAAGAGCACTGCCAGGATAGGACGTTAGAGATGGATACAGAGCTCAGATAGATGGAAGCGACCAGAGTGTTTTGTGAGAAAAAGGTGGGAAGAGCTGGGCAGAGCTTTAAAACAAGGTGTGAAAAATGTAAATGGTAATTATGTAACGGGACTTTCGCTACGGAGTGGACAAGCATCCAGCTCGGTCCATCTCTTTTGAAGTGAAACAGACCAAGCGAAAGAATGAAATCCTGTGATGTTTTCTATTATATACGGCATTTTGTACACGCTTTCCACTGGGCACAGACGTCAATTCAACGTCTACTCCACATCGGGTTCGACGTCAGCCGCCCAGACTCATTAGATGGCGCACTGAAAAAGGTAAGGACCTTGTCTTTGTGATCACCATTATCATTGCACGCACGCACACACAGACACTCTTCCCACCACTCATGCAGAGGCAACCCCCTGGCCAGCCCAACAACATGGAACTGGTTGGGAAGGTGTAGAAGGATCCTATCTTGTCAGTAGGGCACCACAACACTGTGTGTGTGTGTGTGTGTGTGTGTGCCTGCTATAGGTGTCATATTTGATGTAGAGCCAACGGGTTATTAGACATTCCTCTAGTAAAGGGGTAGGTGGTGAGAGGGGGATATATTTGTCTCCTGGGAATGAGATCCCTGTAGTGTCAAATGAATTAGGCCTGCATCATTCTATGCCTTCTAAACATAAATCGAAGGGAGAGGAGACCAAAACAGAACAGGCAGGCACACAAATGGTCATTTGCATTCAAATGTTGTGTCACTGTCTGAGAAAACTTCTCAGTCCTCAGCAGCCTACCACATCACTACCTGTGATAAGCAGCAGGACAACAGTACAGATCGCTATCTTAAAGGAAAACAATAACGAACTACTAACAACCATACAGTATACACTATGATGTTAAATAAGACTGTGAGACAATGGCCAATGGGCCTTTAGTTAGCCTACTGTTGTTTACACAAACTCTCTGATTGCATTGTTTTCAGGGCGAGTGGGAAAGGAAATGTTAAACTGGAAAGAAATGACAAGTCAGGTTTTACAGTACAATTAGTCTGAGAACTTGAACGTTGACACAAATTTCAAATGGCGTGCTTTTGGACTTGAACTTAATTTCACACATCATAAACCTGCTACACAGGTAGAGCATCTTGTATAGAGAGACACGACATACTACAACCTTTGGTACAAGACGTTATTAAGGCTTATTATAACCTGGATGTGCTCAAATCCATGCCTCAATGACTGTAAGGTATATTGGATGTGGGCATGGGGGGTGCAGAGTGTAATGCTCACCTGACGTGTCCCAGAGACTGAGCTCTACGCGCTGCTCCTCCAGCTCCAGACACGCTGTGTAGTTCTCAAATACTGTTGGAACATAGGTCTGTGGATGCAGAAAGGAGCGAGTTCATTAGCTACGCATTACAGTACAGCCGTATTAGATTGACACAATGATCATCCCAGTCTGTGGCTAATGTCCTGTCTGACCAAATAAGGCATCTGAACAGTTGTACTGTTTAGAAAGGAAATAATTTTATACATCTAGTCCTGCCCCTTTGTATTTGGACCTATTCACTTGTATGCGTATTGAAGTAGGCTGAAGTGTAGCATTTGGTCCCATATTCCTAGCACTACGTTAAGCATGTGACTCTACAAACTTGGATGGATTTGCAGTTTGTTTTGGTTGTGTTTCAGATGATGTTCTTCCCAATAGAAATTAATCGTGATTAAATGATGCATTGTGATTTTGGAGTCACTTTCACTGTAAATAAGAATAGAATAGGTTTCTGAACACTTCTACATTCATGTGGATGGTACCATTATTACGAATAATCATGAATGAATCGTGAATAATGCTTTCATGACTCCAACATGACACAATACATTATTTAATAACCGTTAATTTCTATTGGGAACAACATAATCTGAAACAGCCAAAACCAACTGCAAATGCATCCAACAAGTCTATGGAGTGAGCTCAATTAAGCACAATTTGAAATTTCTCTCAATATTGAAGTTCTCAGAGGAATTGTACTGACTTGCATTTCCTTTCCAGTTTACTCAATCAATCTTTCCAAGTCCAGAAAACAATGCAATATTAAACTTCTATTCGTTATCGTAGAATTAGAATGACATTTCTATTGCTATTGTCATCTCTTTATAGTATGTGTATGTAGCCTATTCCGCATGTATTTAGGACATGGGTATTATAATCCAGTCAAACGTGCCAGCTGTAGACATTGCATACCTCAGGATAGGAATCCTTGGCAAGGACTTGCAACATCGCCGTTTTTCCGCATTGAACATCCCCAACCAGCACCAGTTTACATCTCGCCACCAGAGGCTGGGTAAGTCTCCTTTCCTTCATTGTGAATACGATTTGGTTGACGAACACAATAAATTGATATGCGAAAGAAAAACACGTGTAAAATCCTCTGTCAGTTATCAGTGCATTCCGCCGGGATGCTGTACAGTACACCTTCGATGAAGCTTGCTGCCAGCGGTATGCGCCGAGTTATGACGCTGCTGAACTTTATATTGTCGCGTCAGCCAATGAAAATTAGTGTTCTGCTCATTGTTGCGCAGCATGCGTTTCGGACCGCATAGGCTATGCAAGATCAGGGTTGGTAGTCAGTCAATTTTGTTCTAAAGTATACAAATGCGTATAGTCTATCCATGTCCAGTGCATGATGTGTAACAATGCTACTTCACCGCTTTACCAGCTTCAGTTCCATTTTATAGATTTGATTGACACCTTTATTTCACCCTAGCTCTCTATCTCACACACGCACACGCACACACACGCACACACACACCAAATCATCTGAAGGAACCCTGCCATGAATAAATCAATGGAAAGTACCTGCTCACTCCTTCATGCCCTGCGGTAGCTTTTTCTGCGTAGATTTATACGAAAAATGCTGTTGTGTGGATTTCGGAAACAACGTTTCCTGACAGTAAAACGCTTATCTGAACTCAAAATTCAAGCGATCACAACCGTGGCAAGCAAATTTGGAAAGTGTTGCCTACCCTTGTGGCTTCGCAGACATGTGTGGACCCAACTCCACTACTTATATTTCACCCCGATCTTGAACAGGATTTTTAAAATGAAGAAGAATTACACTTATTTGTCTTCTCATCAAGTTCTATACATTTGGCAGGAAACCAATCATATGGACAGAGAAAGTGCCCTATGTAACAGAGATGGAGTATGCAATGGCTGACTGGGTGCAATGTGCAGGTGCAGCCAGTGTGCTGAAAAACACGTTTGTGTGGGAGTGTGTCATCAGTGTGTGTGTGTGTGTGTGTGGCATGCTAGTGTGCCTGTGAGTGAGCATATGTTCATGTAAGAGTTAGCGTGTGGTGACAGTAGCACAGACAATCAGAGCACACTGACTGCCAAGCCCGAACAGACGAAAGATGGCTTCATGACTCTGAAACACCACATAACCTACAAAGTCTGCCATTTGGGGGGGAAGTGGAGCATGCCAAGTTATACAGAACATGAATGGGTATACACATAGTGTTATGGCATGAAATGCCATAGTATAAATTAGCACATTATAGCAACTTAGATGGTCTTGTGCGCACGGAAATTTACAGCACAGCTCGAAATGGGCACAGAGAACCATTTACATTTTAGTCACTGAGCGGACGCTCTTATCCAGAGCGACTTACAGTGCATACATGTACATACTTTTTTTGTACTGGTCCCCCGTGGAAATCGAACCCACAACCCTGGCATTGCAAGCACAATGCCCTACCAACTGAGCTACATGGTAAAAACACACCTTTGAAAAAAGGAAACACCGAAAATAGTGGACTGTGTTAGAATAACACATAGCCAAACGTTCTTAAAATTGTCCCTGTTTTGATGTATACATTCTTATCATGTTGACTGTTTCTTTTCAACTTTAACACGGCATTTTCAACCTGACAGCTAGTGACACCTTTTCTCTTCTTCCCAATTATTCCTGTCGGTGGCTGGTAGCATAGCGGATAAGCGCGTTGGGCCAGTAACTGAAAGGTCACTGGTTTGAATACTAGAATTGACTAGGTGACAAATCTGTTGATGTGCCCTTGAACAAGGCACTTAAACCTAATAACTCTGGATAAGAGCATTTGTGAAATGTAAAAAAAAAAAGCTTTACAATGGGCCTATATATGGTGTTGCCAAGGCAATCAATTTAGGTTGGCAATGCCTCGAACATACACTACATGACCAAACGTATGGGGACACGTTGAACATCTTGTTCCAAAATCATGGGTATTAATATGGAGTTGGTTCCCCTTTGCTGCTATAACAGCCTCCACTCTTCTGGGAAGGCTTTCCACTAGATATTGGACCGTTGCTGCGGAGACTTGCTTCCATTCAGCCACAAGAGCATTAGTGCCATTAGGCCTGGCTCGCAGTAGGCATTCCAATTCATCCCAAATTTGCCCAATGGGGTTTAGGTCAGGGCTTTGTGCAGGCCAGTCAAGTTCTTCCACACCAATCTCGACAAACCATTTCTGTATGGACCTTGCTTTGGGCATTGTTATGATGAAACAGGAAAGGGCCTTCCAAACTGTTGCCACAAAGTTGGAAGCAAAGAATCATCTAGAATGCCATTGTATGCTGTAGCATTAAGATTTCCCTTCACTGGAACTAAGTGGCCTAGCCCGAACCATAACAAACAGCTCTAGACCATTATACCTCCTCCACAAAACTTTACAGTTGACACTATGCATTGGGGCAGGTAGCGTTCACCTGGCATTTGCCAAACCCAGATTCATCTGTCGGACTACCAGATGGTGCCACGTGATTCATCACTCCAGAGAACACATTTCCACTGCTCCAGAGTCCAATGGTGGTGAGCTTTAAACCACTCCAGCCAACGCTTGGCAGTGCGCATGGTGATCTTAGGCTTGTGTGTGGCTGCTCTGCCATGGAAACCCATTTCATGAAGCTCCAGACAACAGTTATTGTGCTGACTTTTCTTCCAGAGGCAGTTTGGAACTCTTTAGTGAGTGATGCAACCGAGGACAGACCATTTTTATGCTCTATGCGCTTCAGCACTCAGCGGTACTGTTCTGGGAGCTTATGTGGCCTACCACTTCGTGGCTGAGCTGTTGTTGCTCCTAGACGTTTCCATTTAACAATAACAGCATGTACAGTTGACTTGGGCAGCTCTAGCATGGCAAAAATATGAAGAACTGACTTGTTGGAAAGGCGGCATCCTATGACAATAGAAAGTCACAGAGCTCAATTTTATACACCTATCAGCGGAAGGTAGCCTAGTGGTTAGAGCATTGGGCCAGTAATCAAAAGGTTGCTAGATTGAATCCCTGAGCTGACAAGGTAAAAATCTGTTGTTCTGCCCCTGAACAAGGCAGTTAACCCACTGTTCCTAGGCTGTCATTGTAAATAAGAATTAGTTCTTAACTGACTTGCCTGGTTAAATCAAAATAATGTAAAAAAATCAGCAACAGGTGTGGCTGAAATAGCTGAGTTCACTCATTTGAAGGGGTGACCACATACTTTTGTATATAGTGTGTACGTTATTTATTCTGCATGTCTATTCCTCCTCTTTCAAACTGCCTTATTGCCCTTGCTTTTTATTTTCCCTATTGTTCTTTGTCCTCCTCCCTGACCCGCTTGTTGACAACGCATGCACGCGCACCAGGGCACCGGAAAACGTGTGGCGAGGTACCATTTTGCCACATCCCTTTTGATTTAGTTTAATAAAATATATCGACGCAAAGTGTTAAAACGTGGGGCAAAGTGCAGGTAAAAAAAAATATTATTTGATATGTCTAATGACTTGTCAACTCGTGCACAATTTCTCTGTCCTTCACATCCGGAGTGTTTCTGCAGATACTTTGCGTATCTTGACCAATCAGATTCACGGAAATCGCAGGTCGGGCACAATGCACAAAGCTCAAGGCGCGCTCTCCACTTCCCTCCGGTATTAAGAAAGTGTGATAACAAGTATCACTCCCGACCGACAAAAACAAAAACTCTATGTGCCTAAAGCAGTAGCGACCGGTCATGCTGTATTGCATAGAAACTATTTTAAAAAATCAGTCTGATCAATTGTAGGCTACTACAGTTTTTTTAATCGCTTTGGTACTATTTTCACAAGTTGTGTGGTGAATTTTCAAAACTCTTAGTACAAAACTCAAAACTGGTAACGTGAGCACTTTCATTGTGCGTTCATTTTGTTTGTACATCTTTCACCATCCAAAATATAAGTTTACTGTGAACTATAATGACTACATTGGTTTAATCACCAAAACACAACATAATGATATCTTCTCAATTTAGTTATTTAACAACCAATTGCAAAAAATGTAAGATACATGTTTCAAAATTGCCCTTTGAATGTAGTATGCTACAGTACTGTACATTACAGTACATTACACTGTTTTCACATTAGGCAATACACTTGCACTACCCATTAAAATTGACAGATCACATTTCCATCATTTCTATCCCATGTGTGATCAAAGGTGTGATCATTGAAGAAATCTTTCACAATATAATCAAATGAAATAAGCTGTCTTGAGCATTTGGCCATAGGTTCTCATAGAAATCAACGTAAATATCATATAATTGTTCATGCACCCGGAGAAAAACCTTTTGGCATGACAAAGCCAAGCCTGACATCGGTCTGTATTGAAATCATTGCATGCCTCATACATGGCCTGAAGGAGGGTGATACACTCATGGGGAACAGTGCATTCGGAATGTATTCAGACCCCTTGACTTTTTCCACATTTTGTTACATTACAGCCTTATTCAAAAATTGATAAAATTGATTTACCCCCTCATCATTCTACACACAATACACCAAAATGACAGTTCCTTCGGGAAAGTATTCAGGTCCCTTGACTTTTTCCACATTTAGTTACATTCCAGCCTTGTTCTAAAATGTATTAAATAAATACAAATTCCTCAGCAATCTACACACATACCCCATAATGACAAAGTGAAAACAGGTTTTTAGAAATGTTCGCAAAATTATAAAACCTAAAAAACAGAAATACCTTATTTACATAAGTATTCAGACCCTTTGCTATGAGACTCGAAATTGAGCTCAGGTGCATCCTGTTTACATTGATCATCCTTGAGATGTTTCTACATCTTGACTGGAGTCCACCTGTGGTAAATTCAATTGATTGGACATGATTTGGAAAGGCACACACCTGTCTATATAAGGTCCAACAGGTGACAGTGCATGTCAGAGCAAAAACCCAGCCATGAGGTCAAAGGAATTGTCCGTAGAGCTCAGAGACATGATTGTTTCGAGGCGCAGATCTGGGGAAGGGTAGCAAAACAATTCTGCAACATTGAAGGTCCACAAGAACACAGTGGCCTCCATCATTCTTAAATGGAAGAAGTTTGGAACCACCAAGACTCTTCCTAGAGTTGGCCGCCTGGCCAAACTGAGCAATCGGGGTAGAAGGGCCTTGGTCCAGGGGGTGACCAAGAACCCGATGGTCACTCTGACAGAGCTCTAGAGTTCCTCTTTGGAGATGGGAGAACCTTCCAGAAGGACAACCCTCTCTGTAGCACTCCACCAATCAGGCCTTTATGGTAGAGTGGCCAGCCGGAAGCCACTCCTCAGTAAAATGCACATGACAGCCCGCTTGAAGTTTGTCAAAAGGCACCTAATGACTCAGACCATGAGAAACAAGATTCTCTGGTCTGATGAAGCCAAGATTGAACTCTTTGGCCTGAATTCCAAGCGTCATGTCTGGAGGATACCTGGCACCATCCCTATGGTGAAGCATGGTGGTGGCAGCATCATGCTGTGGGGATGGTTTTCAGTGACAGGGACTGAGAGACTAGTCAGGATCGAGGGAAAGATGAACGGAGCAAAGTACAGAGAGATCCTTGATGAAAACCTGCTCCAGAGCGCTCAGGAACTCAGACTGGGGCAAAGGTTCACCTTCCAACAGGACAACGACCCTAAGCACACAACCAAAACAATGCAGGAGTGGCTTCCGGACACTGGAGAGAGCTGAAAATAGCTGTGCAGCAATGCTCCCCATCCAACCTGACAGAGCTTGAAAGGATTTGCAGAGAAGATGGGAGAAACTTCCCAAATACAGGTGTGCCAAGCTTGTAGCGTCATACCCAGGAAGACTTGAGGCTGTAATTGCTGCCATAGGTGCTTCAACAAAGTACTGAATAAAGGGTCTGAAGACTTATCTAAATGTGGTATTTCAGTATTTCTTTGTTTAGAATTGTGTAAAAATCTATAAAAAAAACATTTTTGCTTTGTCATTACGGGGTATTGTGTGTAGATTGAGGGGGAAAAAAACAATTTTATCAATTTTAGAATAAGGCTGTAACCTAACAAAATGTGGACAAAGTCAAGGGGTCTGAATACTTTCCAAAGGCAATGTATATATATATATATATCATACTTTTTATGTTTCTACTTTACAGACGAGGTTCTCAAAATCTGTAGTAAACAAACCAGTGGACATGTAAAATCCTCAATTAAGAGCAGTCGGATTAAGTAATAGTAAAATGTATTTTAACAAAAGAAAAGAGAGTTATATCTGAAGTAATGTGAGCAGTGCATTATTGTGGAAGGCAATTACTTTATATGAACATGCATTGCAATGTGAAACTGATTAAGTGTGGTGAAAAAGTGACTGTATGATTTTGTGTGTTGTACTTAGTCAGCGTAAAATGTACTCACCGTTTTGAAACAACTGCCTTTTTGATGATCTGTTTTGAGTTTTCTACTAAGAGTTGTGAAAATATATCATATACGTTATCACCAAAATTATTTTTAAAAACTGTGACAACGGCAGCTGCATAGTCTAGCCTACTATGCTCCCTGTCCCTCTGGTCACTGGACAGTGTTAACAAAGGGGTAACGTTGTGTATTTATAGCCCATTTAGTTGTGAGAAAATGTGAATGGAATCAAATTTGGTTTATATTCAAACTTGCTGGCTAGGCTATCTAGACTTTTTCAATCCAAAATTATTAACTGGAATTAATCAATAAACACGATATCGGACATAGACTGTGAGTACATTTTTTATTAGACTTGCAGGTGCATATGTCAGGACTACAAGATGCAAACCTGTATATAGCAATCTCAGCCCTGTGAATTTTATTGTCCAATCATGTTTCTTTCTCTCTGTCTGTGTATAGGAACCCCCCTAGTACTTTAAAACATAATTCAGATGAACAAGTATAAGGTTGCTGCAGTTTGACAGCGTTTTCATCCTCCCCAAGGCCAGGCGTTTTTCCATGTTTTTTTTAAAGCATGTGACCTGATTAAAAAAGCTCGGGTCCCATCATAGCCCATAATAACCCTTTTTACAACACATTAGTCATGTCATCACCTTATAATGTCCAGAGTTTTTCCTGGTTAAGTTACCAGGTCAGGAAAAACTACAGGCCCCAGATTTCTTTTTCTTTCGCCACACCACTTGGGGGCCTTTGGTGCCACCTCTAACACACACACACACACACACACACACACACACACACACACACACACACACACACACACACACACACACACAATGTCTCTTTCCCTGTCTCGTCATCGGCTTGGGCACCTCTGTGTGTTTGTTTCATAATGATGTGTTGCACAACCTAGTCTGTTCCAGGCATGATGTGGAGAAGATCTTCACTGTCCCTCCTCCTGAGACTGTTTTATGAATCAATATCAGAGAAGATTTCTTCTTTCTTCTTTTCCCATTAAATGGATTAAATTTACCATAGTCATTTTTGCAGCCAGTAGTACTATACCTCTAATGCTATAGTAATAGTGGGGTGCACCTCTGCGGTAAGGCTTACACTATGGTCAACCCATTCTCTGGAACCCCTACAGCTCTTTGACCTGGAATGTCCCTTTAGATAACATAAAGTGAAGGGGCTGTATACACAGCAGTGACATGTTCACCCACTGGGCTATCTTACTTATCAGACTCCACTGTTGTGTGTGTGGGAGTGGGTGTTTGAGAGAGATAGACTAGTATACTCAGGGAGCGAACATGTATGAATTGAGAGTTAATATGTGAGAAATGTAGTATGCTTTATATGACACCGTACATGAAGGGCTGTAGATACTGATACTGTATATCAAGACGCCAAAGAAATAAGCAAAGTTGAGGTTTTCCTGAATCTACAAAAAACCCAGTTGTTTCTAACATTGGTAAGTGCTTATTTTTTTCAAAATAGCCACCACCACCACAATAAACTGTGTCGCAAGAAAATTATATTCCATAAGTCGCGCAGTAGGATGGGCACGACCAATAAGCAGAAGAAATCACATCCAGCATGCCTTGCAGCCACGGAATTTGCATAATTTAAACAAGACGTGGTTGAGGGGGTTGCATTATGCAAATAAGGTATTGATTAAATGATATTCTATACACAAATGTAATCATAAAAAGGAAATTCAGAGGAAATGTTTAGCATTTATTAATTGCCTTTGAACATGCTACAGTTTTTACAGTAATTAAAACCTGTTATGAATAAAACAAGTCTATTCGCATTATGTTAGATTACTTCAAATATTGTAAATAGGATGGACTGTGCACTACCTATTTGATGTGAAGTGGAATCTTTATCACTTTCCAGACTCAGACCTCGTGAAAATTGTCACTTGTTCAACAAACAAGTCACAATTGTTCACATTAGCAAATACTAATCAGTTTAGTGTATACTACTATGTGGGTGTGTTTCCCAAATAAATACATGGCTCTCCAAGAGCAGGGCTGTAAACCACAATATTGGAGTATGAACATCAAACTAGGCTGTTGCGTACCCAACACCTGGGTTGTATTCATTAGTCGGATTCCGTTGCAAAATGTTTTGTCCGTTGCGAAACATTTTGCGATGGAAACCAATTGGAAGCAAACAGAGCAAACGGAACGATACGGGGAGGGACCTGACTTTGTCCAATAGAAACCTACGTTTTCGCTGCAAATGTTTTGTTTGTTTGTAGTTAACGGTTTCTATTGTCCGTCTAATGAATACACCCCTGCTTTTTAGGGGTTGGGTAGGTTGTTAGTGATGACTGGGGTTATGCGGAAGTCATTATGGATCACTTTTATAATCCCAGGGAGGAAGGAAGCTTTCTGCGCACACTAGTGCCAAGGGCAGCGGCAGGAAGTCGTCCAAACAATGGAGTTGCACTTGCTGGTGTTAGGCTCTGTGCTGTCTGTCTCTCTGTCTGAGGGGGGGAAAGTCCCACATCACCTCTTTAAAACACCACTCCCATTTCCTCACAATGCCACCCCCTCCATCCTCCTTTCAAAACTATAAACCATTGTTTTTGGCAAAACAGAGCATGCCTATTTTTTTGGGAGGTCCTGTCAAGTAAACAGGCTGTGGCAATTCTAACATTTACATTTTAGTCATTGAGCAGATGCTCTTTTCCAAAATGATTTACAGGAGCAATTAGGGTTAAGTGCATTTGCTCAAGGGCACATCAAAATATTTTTATCCTAATTCGCTCAAGGATTTAAACCAGCAACCTTTCGGGTATTGGCCCAACACATTCATAATTTATACATACTGTGTGTGTTCTTTTAACCCATAAACCCCCCAAAAAAAAAAAAAATAATAACTTTCCCCACCCCAGACCTTTATGGGCGGCAGGTAGCCTAGCTGTTAGAGCGTTGGTCCAGCAACAGCAAGGTTGCTGGTTTGAATACCCGAACAGACAAGCTGAAAGAAATCGGTCTATGTGCCCTTGAGCATGGCACGTAAACCTCATTTCTTCCAGGGGCGCGTACTATTATGGCTGACCCTGTAAAACAACACATTACACTGCACCTATCCGGTGTACATGACAATCAAACATATTTGTTTCCTTCTTTTTTTATGCAGAAGTCTACTTTTAACAATTGCCACCATTTTTTTTTTACTAAAACACATTTGTATGAGGAACAATGCAGATGCAAAGTTTGTTAACAGAATGACAGTAAATGCTCCCTCAGTTTTTTGTGACCACATTAAACATCCACTCCGAATTAAGATTCAAAGATGACTGAAGAAAGAATGGGGTGTCAGCTATGATACGACACCTTGAGTTTGAAAATAAATCTCTTTTGGTTATTGAACTACAGTAAGTGAAGTGGATGATAAAAGAATTACATCATGGGACCTTGAACTGCACTATACAGAAATGCATAATTATGAATGTCATTCTCTTCATGGTGATGTATCCTGAATAAGTACACAAAAGTAGAAATATGTAATATCCTCCTTTGCATGTTTGGGTAGTATTAAAAAAACGGGCTATTATTCTAATGAGCTCTGCCTCCAAACAAGACCACATTTGGTTGGTCCAGATTGGACCAAATCTGTACCAATCATAGACATCTATATTTCACAAGTTTAAACATCACAGTACAGCACCGTAGACCACAGTACAGTACAGAGCAGTATAATTCAGTACAGTACAGTAGAGCATAGTACAGTCAAGTAAATTAGAGCAGAGGATAGTTCATTACAGTAGAGTGCAGAAGCAATTAAAGCAATTAAAACCTGTTATGAATAAAACAACAAGTCTATTAGCATGACGTTAGATTAGTACAGAAGAGTATAGTACAGTAAGGTAAAGGAAAGTAGAGTATAGTTCAGTACACTACAATACAACACAGTCAAGTACAGCACAGTTGTAGAGTATATTACATTATACTGTACTCTACTCATGTGTCATCTACTGTACTGTACTGAACTCTACTCCATTGCACTGAACTATATTCTACTCTAATTTCTTTACTATAATTTACTGTGCTCTACTGTACTGTGCTCTACTGTACTGTACTCTACTGTGGTCTACTGTGCTCTACTGTACTGTATTGTGCTCTACTGTGGTCTACTGTACTGTGGTCTACTGTACTCTACTGTGGTCTACTGTACTGTGCTCTATTGCAGCTGTGGTTTCTGATTACTATGATTTCCCATTGTAGACAATTCAATTGCAGTCAAATCAAATCACATTTTATTTGTCACATGCGCCGAATACAACAACCTTACCGTGAAAGGAGTCTTATGGCTTGGGGGTAGCAGCTGTTAAGAAGCCTCTTGGACCTAGACTTGGCGCTCCGGGTACCGCTTGCCATGCGGTAGCAGAGCGAACAGTCTATGACTAGGGTGGCTGGAGTCTTTGGCAATATTTAGGGCCTTCCTCTGACACCGCCTGGTATAGAGGTTGTCATACCAGGCGGTGATGCAACCAGTCAGGATGCTCTCGATGGTGCAGCTGTAAAACTTTGGATCTGAAGACCCATGCCAAATATTTTTAGTCTCTTGAGAGGCAATAGGCATTGCCATGCCTTCTTCACGACTGTCTTGGTGTATTTGGACCATGATAGTTTGTTGGTGATGTGGACACCAAGGAACTTGAAGCTCTCAACCTGCTGCACTACAGCCCCATTGATGAGAACAGGGGCGTGCTCGCCCCTTCTTTTTCTGTAGTCCACGATCAGTTCCTTTGTCTTGATCACGTTGAGGGAGAGGTTGTTGTCCTGGAACCACACTTCCAGGTCTCTGACCTCCTCCCTATAGGCTGTCTCATAGTTGTCGGTGATCAGGCCTACCACCGTTGTGTCGTCGGCAAACATAATGATGGTGTTGGAGTCATGCTTGGCCACGCAGTCATGGGTGAACAGGGAGTACAGGAGGGGACTAAGCACACCCCCCCGAAAGGCCCCTGTGTTGAGAATCAGCATGGCAGATGTGTTGTTGCCTACCCTTACAACCTGGGGGCGGCCCATCAGGAAGTCCAGGATCCAGTTGCAGAGAGAGGTGTTTAGTCTAAGGGTCCTTAGCTTATTGATGAGCCTTGAGGGCACTATGGTGTTGAATGCTGAGCTGTAGTCAATGAAAAACATTCTCACGTAGGTGTTCCTTTTGTCCAGGTGGGAAAGGGCAGTGTTGAGTGCAATAGAGATTGTGTCATCTGTGGATCTGTTGGGGCAGTATGCAAATTGGAGTGGGTCTAGGGTTTCTGGGATGATGATGTTGATGTGAGCCATGACCAGCCTTTCAAAGCACTTCATGGCTATAGACGTGAGTGCTACAGGTTGGTAGTCATGTTGTGGAGACATAAACACTGTTATTCTCTACTAGACACTGTTATTATGTTATGTATCCTGGCTGAAAGCAGCTTTCTGAATGACTGGAGCCATGAAATAGTTTGCTGTGGTAACATCGTGTACTATACACTATGTGACATGTGCCCTCTCTCTCTCTTTCCCTCTCTCTCTCTTTTTCCCACTCTCTTATCCCTTTCATACGCAGATAAAAATACCACTATTTTACCATGCCTGCTTTTTTATACCAGCTTTTTGGTATATCTGAAAGGGGTAGGGGGTTAAAAAACAAGTAAAAATAAAAGCCACCTAAAGAGCTAGCCATGATTCCTGCATTTTCACAGACCCTGTAAGCAAAATACAGGAATCAGGTCTGTGTGAATGGTTCTCTGCTTTTTTGCAGGTAAACCCATTAACACTTATATTGTTTAACACCTCCCTAATTTGAAATGCAAACAGACCCCATGGTTTTACAACACCCCCCAACTCCCACCCCTCCCAATTAGCCCGTTTCTACTCACTGTGTAAAAGGGGTATACCTGCAAGAAAGTGGTAAATAAGGTTCTGTTTTAAAGGGGTTATATAAACATTGCCTCATATCTTTTTTTTGCAGGTAATATACCACATCTTCTGTCTGAAATGGGTATCTCTGTCTGATTCCATCTGGTTGTAAAGATCCTCCTAGATGTTCTAGAAGATAACCTTCAACACAAGTTCACTTTCTCACTTCTCACATGGATTCCATAGACCTGCACAGCTTTGACGCATCAAAGGTGGGAAAGGTGCAGTAATGGGAAATCAACCAAGGTCCACTTCAAAGACAGCCTAGGTAGAATGGCTGTTCCAGAGCAGCAGTGCTCGAACAGAAGCACACTCACAGTAGAGGAGAGAGCACTCAACGCTGCAGAGCAGAGAGGGATGGACAGTGAGTGGAACAAGTCTGTGTTGTGATGTGAAAACTCAACTCTCACTCAGCTGCTCTCAACCTTCAGCACATCAGCACCACTTCAGTCAGGTGCAGTCTACGACATGTACACCTGAAGGACAACATACTCAGGGTATAGAAAACAAACATGAGCCACGCTCACACGCACGAGAACATCAACAGTGCATGGGGGGCTATAGATAAGGGAGTAAAAGTTACTTGGCTTGGCTCAGAATGCAGATGCCTGTTGGGTTCTGAGGAACCCCTGAGAAACACCAGTCATTCCGGTAACAGGAGCACATCTACCCATTCGATCTCCTCTGCTGAGAAACTGCAGTGTGGTGGGCATGGAGGAGGGGGGTGTACAGAGGGAAATCCTGCAGGGAGAGATTATCTGATGTTGCATCGCCATCTCATGGTCATAGAGGAAAAATGCAATCCAGCACCACTTAGCCTGTGTCAATGCCAATGCACAGCAGCATTTTATAAACAGAAAGTAGTGTATCAATCCAGAGCATATTAAAGTGAATTGTGAATCTGTCAATCCACGCAGAGTTCAATGAGATTGAAGTCCCTTTGCACCATATGTGTGGTGTAGTGGTCTATGCTTAGCTAACATATCCCATCAGCCTGCTCGGTGATTGTTTCCGGAATTTCCGGTCTAATTTCAGAGTTTAACGCGCGCTCAAACGTCAGTGAAACAACTGTGGTTGTACAGTCTCATCTATCTGTGGTACAGTCGGTTATCAAATTTAAAAAATATATTTATCATAATAGCGTAAGAAATGTTAGCTGCTGATTATGACCAGGCCTCTCTACCGGACCTAATTGCCCCTCTACTACTGCCGACTTTTCCCCTTTCTCTCAATATTACCGGTGGCTGAACCATGGAGGAGGTGAGTAGTTAGCTAGCTAACGTTAGCCTGCTATTTAACTTGAGTCTGGGTTTATAGAAGAAGTTGAGTACGACGATTCTCCAAGCCCAGGAAGCAGCCATTCAATTTATCAATCACCAGCTTTTTCAAGCTTAATAATGTCAAAATTCGTTCGATACTTACCGAAGAATGGTGTTTCGCTCAGCAACTATCGTCACTACTGAGTTAGTGAACTGTATTTCCAAAAAAGGTCTAAAAATGGAAACAATCAAAGTATTGTTTTTGACCAAGTGAGCATGCATCTTCTGCAATTAATCATGACTGCCATGCACGGGTCGGCTGCACTTGGTAAAATAAACTATAACGTTACTTAGATTCACCAAAAAGTGTTGTATTCTTCACACAACACACTAAGACCGTATCCAATTCAATAATCTTTTTTTGGGGGGGGTCGCTCCACTTACAAAAAAACACAAGAAAGAGGGTTTTGACACACTCCCCATCTCAGCTTGTTCTAAAACAATTTATGTAGTTAGAAACATAAGATTAGCATTCCTGCACCATTCCTTTATTTTAATATAATTTGATCTGAGAAATTAAGCTAATTGGCCAGTTTAATTTATAGGATTCAATAAATATAGTACCCAACAAACGATATGGACAACTTCTTTCTAACAGTGAGTTAGACATGAGCCACCCACGGCAATCTCTCCCCAACAACGAGTATATAGTATCAGTTCTCTGTCTGACAAGTAGTATGGAGCCGAGTATTGTTTTCTTCATCCTATGTAATGTAGTCCCAGTGAATTTGGTGGTTTCTCCCCCTCCCCTGTACAGATAAATTATTAATTGAAGTTGTTAGGTTTATGTCCTGTCCTACATCCAGATATTACCATGTTCTGACCACTAGATGGTGGTGTTCCAAGATATGCCGATACCGACCAGATATGACAGTAACCCATGCTTTGGTTTTGTTTACCAGGACACTGTAAAGTCCATTATGCCTCTGAAGAGTATGAATCCTTAGCAACTGAGTCACTGTAAAATAAATGATCAATGGCAACTTCAGGTTTTTCGGGAATACTTTGAAAAATAACTTGACACTATTAATCAGTCGGATTTGCTGGCTAGGGGCACTCCAAACATAAGGCAATGAAAAAATGGCCAAAACTTGTAAATGATGGTTATGAAATAAACCAAAACTTGTTTCTCACGAGTGTAGCAGGTTGAACTCTGAAAACAACATTTCCACTCTGAGAATGAGAACAGTAAATGGCTGTAATTAATACATGCATTAACAGAAATGTATGTAACCAAATTATGAGGATTAACGGTACATTTACTACTGGGGACAAATGTAATGGGGAATTGATTTTTAAAAAAAGAAACAAATTGCAAACATTTCACACAAGTAAGTAATGAATGTGCAAGAATTGGTGGGAGAACGCTGAGCACATTCTGGAGAGCTGAGCAAATGCATTCTGGAGAGAAATGCCCAATGTCTTCGTGCCACACCGCTTCCCTTCTTGTCTCAACGTTGAAAATTTATACTCAAGACACTATCGAAACACATTTTGGATGCTTTTCACTGACAGCCGCAACTCAATCAGCTAGGCCTATTGCCACGTGCTCTGCCCAAATAGAGCTTGCCAGCTTGTAGTCCTAAACCCAAAATGAGTTACCTGGTTCGTTCAGCCATTCCTATGAAGAAAGAATAGGGTTTTGGATTAAATGCCAAAAAGAAGGTTTGAGGTTAACATAGGCTTTGAAGATTTTATATGTTTGGTTCTATTACTAAAAAAAAAAACATAGTTACAGGAGAGAAGAGGAGGGATGAATGAGCTAATTGGAAGCTGGGGATGATTAGGTGACCATGATGGTATGAGGGCCAGATTGGGAATTTAGCCAGGACACAAGGGTTAACACCCCAACTCTTACGATAAGTGCCATGCGATCTTTATTGACCACAGAGTCAGAATACCTGTTTAACGTCCCATCCAAAAGACAGGACCCTACACAGGGCAATGTCCCCCATCACTGTCCTGGGGCATTGGAATATATATTTTTTTAGACTGGAGGAAAGAGTGTCTTCTCCTGGCCCTCCAACAACACTTCCAGCTGCATCTGGTCTCCCATCCAGGGACTGACCAGGACCAAACCTGCTTCCCTTCAGAGGCAAGGCAGTAGAGGGATGCAGGGTGGTATACTGATGAATTATGAAGCTTTTGTGTTTTTTTTTTTATTACATAAATGTTAAAAAATTCAGTGACATTAGCTGATGAAGATTCTCAGAACAAAACGTATAAAATGTCGTAAGCCTGTTTACCACAGACCTTATTTTCTGTGTTTTATTTTTTTTTAAATCCATTAAATTCCCCATAGGCATTTCCCCAAATGTATTTCAATTTACTTTAAGCCTATTGGATGTGCCACCTATTGAAAAAAAAGTGGGTTACCTTCGCATGTTCGTCCAAAATAATTCCAACGTCCGAGCATTGCGCTATGCACCTGCCAATTCGCATGGCTGAAACTCTCTCACCGGAGAAAGCATCCGAGCCATACTCTTTTAGCCCAGACAGCATCAGAAACATGGGCACACATACTGAGGCAGTGGAGTGCTATTTTGCTCGTTGTGCTGCTTTATCTGCGATTGATGCATTTTTCTGTCGGTGTGCATCTTGGTCAAATAAATTATCAATATTTAAATGTTTTATTTGGATGGGCAATGAGGTACGGTAGGGCGTGCCAGGCCAACTAAGGCCCGCCCATAACATTGCCCCTATATCCTACTCTAAATAAAAGGTTGGGGAAAAACATCATGCTCTATACAAAAATAGACACATTTAGAAAGCCCATCCCACACATTCAGTCATAGTCCAAATCAAATCCCTACAGGTTCAGGCGTGTGAGGGCAGAACATTCTTCGACAGGATTCCTTGCAAGGCCTCGGCTGTAGAAAGGCGTAGAGCCACACCCAATTTTCTGATTTCTACTCCGTTTGTGCCGTTTATGACCGTGTCCAAAGCTACAGCCATAATTGGTAGACGGCTCCGATTGGAGAATCGCTGTTTGCGTCACCGAGCAGTAAACCAAACTATTAAATCCAGTTTTTAGATGTTAATCCTGTCTCCCCAAATCAAAACCAAACAGATTCCATGTCCTCACTTTGCGCGCACACCTGTCTGTGTTTCAAACCTTTTTGTCTAGCTAATCCGCCTTGCAGTATGGGCACAATGCTGCCCCAGACGGGAATGTAGAGGAAATGTGCCCGCAAAGTCAGAACAAGACATTGCCAGCCATATTACATTTAGATTTTGGGGGGGTAAACTGCGATTCTCCAATCGGAATCGTCAACCGATCATAGATGTAGTTTCAGACGCGGAACACGTGCTGCTAACAGGTACAGTGATTGGACCATGTGTTATCTCAAACGCAGTCTCTTTGGAATGCCCCTCCTACTTTTTCTCATTAATTAAATATTGGGCAAATTTTTCTCATTAATTAAATATTGGGCTAGTTACTAGCTAACCTTTTAAACACGAACCTCGGCGACAGAGCTAAAGCTTGTGTCCGAGGTCGGGTACAGACTGCTGTAAGCAGCAGATTTCCGGCCCACCTTTACTTGCCAATACTTTCTTTGTTCTCGATTCAAAGTTACCTGTGTCTTCTTAACCCTTGCATGAGGCTTGGAGCTCAATTGAAATCGGATGGGATTACGGAATCAGTTTTTAACAAACACAAAGAAATGGGCTATAGCAGTGCGATCTGTCTTATTTCTGAAGATATGGATGTTTTATAAAGCCCGACACATTCAACAATTGTTGATCATAACTAAGGTAGGTTTTCCTCTACTCACTTTTCTTCTAAAATATACTTCTCAAAGGTCAATGTAGCCCACTGGTGAAATGTTATGCACAATGGTAACATGGACTGGGTAAAGGTGCAACCATTTTCTAGAAATCAGGCTTTCTTTCGGGTTCAGGCTCATTACATTTCTGTGACATTGGACTTGAATGGAAGTTTGGCTCGAGCTAAGCCGAACCGGACAAATGTTTTCAGAACGTATTTTGACAACGTTAGTGTAGAGGTCGACCGATTATGATTTTTGAACGCCGATACCAACTATTGGAGGACCAATAAAAGCCGATACCGATATCGGATGATTTGTAAAAAATAAAAATTGTTTTTAATTTATTTGTAATAATGGCAATTACAACAATACTGAATGAACACTTATTTTAACTAAATATAATACATCAATAATAACAATTTAGCCTCAAATAAATAATGGAACATGTTCATTTTGGTTTAAATAATGCAAAAACAAAGTGTTGGAGAAGAAAGTAAAAGTGCAATATGTGCCATGTAAAAAAGCTAACGTTTAAGTTCCTTGCTCAGAACATGAGAACATATGAAAGCTGGTGGTTCCTTTTAACATGAATCTTCAATATTCCCGGGTAAGAAGATTTAGGTTGTAGTTATAGGAATTATAGGACTATTTCTCTCTCTACGATTTTGACTATTGGATGTTCTTATAGGCACTTTAGTATTGCCAGTGTAACAGTATAGCTTCCGTCAATCTCCTCGCTCCTGGGCTTGAACCAGGAACACATCGACAACAGCCACCCTCGAAGCATCGTTACCCATGCAGAGCAAGGGGACAACCACGCCAAGCCTTAGAGCGAGTGATATTTTAAACGCTATTAGCGCGCACCCCGCTAACTAGCTAGCCATTTCACATCGGTTACACCAGCCTAATCTCGGGAGTTGATATGCTTAAAGTCATAAACAGCGCAATGCTTGAAGAATTGCGAAGAGCTGCTGCCAAATGCAGGAAAGGGCTTTTTGAATGAATGCCTACCATCGCTCAGTCAGACTGCTCTATCAAATATCAAATCATAGACTTAATTATAACATAATAACACACAGAAATACAAGCCTTTGGTCATTGATATGGTCGAATCCGGAAACTATCATTTCGAAAACAAAACGTTTATTCTTTCAGTGAAATACGGAACTGTTCCGTATTTTATCTAAATATTTCTGTTACATTGCACAACCTTCAATGTTATGTCATAATTATGTACAATTCTGGCAAATTAATTAGGCCTTTGTTAGGAATAAATGGACTTCACACAGTTCGCAATGAGCCAGGCGGCCCAAACTGCTTGCATATACCCTGACTGCTTGCACGGAGCACGAGAAGTGACACAATTTCCCTAGTTATAAGAAATTCATGTTCTTAGGCAATATTAACTAAATATGCAGGTTTAAAAATATATACTTATCTATTGATTTTAAGGAAAGGCATTGATGTTTATGGTTAGGTACATTGGTGCAACAACAGTGTTTTTTTTCGCAAAGGCGCTTGTTAAATCATCACCTGTTTGTCGAAGTAGGCTGTGATTCGATGAGAAATTAACAGGCAACGCATCGATTATATGCAACGCAGGACACACTAGATAAACTAGTATATCGTCAACCATGTGTAGTTAACTTGTGATTATGTTAAGATGTTTTTTATAAGATAAGTTTTTAATGCTAGCTAGCAACTTACCTTGGCTTCTTGCGGCCCTCGCGTAACAGGTAGTCAGCCTGCCATGCAGGCTCCTCGTGGAGTGCAATGTAAGGCAGGTGGTTGTGGGTTGGACTAGTAACCAGAAGGTTGCAAAAACGAATCCCTGAGCTGACAAGGTACAAATCTGTCATTCTGCCCCTGAACAAGGCAGTTAACCCACTGTTCCTAGGCCGTCATTGAAAATAAGAATGTGTTCTTAACTGACTTTCTTAGTTAAATAAAGGTGTAAAAAAAATCTGTCAAATCGGTGTCCAAAAATACAGATTACCGATTATTATGAAAACGTGAAATTGGCCCTAATTAATCGGCCATTCTGATTTAATCGGTCGACCTCTACTTTAGTGGACACCCACCTGTCTCGTTCAATGAGAGAAGATCAGAAGCGGACAAGATGGCAACGTATACATAGTTGGATTACTTAATGGAGCAAAACATGATTTAATTGAATCATGTTCTAAATTCAAACTTTCTCCCTGCAACTGGCCATGGGCGTTTTAGAATACACAGGTGACTTCCGAATCGAGAATGAAAAAAGTATCGGCTAGTAAAGGTTGGTCAAATCTGCTGCTTACAGCTGAACAGCAGCCTGTACACGACCTCGGACTCAAGTTTTAGCTCTACCGCAGAGGTTCGTGTTTACAAGGCTAGTTGGCTAGTCAAGTTTTAATGATGACGACTTATTTTGCAACCCCCCCAGTGACAAAGGTTCTCCTTCATGTTGAAGGATGACATCTACGTACGGTATCAGTCGTTCAGCACGCAGAGCAAGCTGGAGAAGGCGATGCAAAAGATGAACCCTTACAAGATTGACATTGGAGCAGTCTACTGTCACTGAGTGGGGCACCGTTACTCACCGTGTTTGTCTGACCATCTGCCTAACTCGATCACATGCATCTGTTGTCCCTCAAGTGTCCATTTTTATTTATATATATATTTTCCATTCCTCCTTCTGTCACCCTCAGCCCAATCAGCATAACACAGTCAAGACTGGATCCTTCCAGGCTCTTGAGAAGGAGCTGGTATTTGATATTGATATGACAGACTATAATGATGTCAGAAGCTGTTGCACGTACTTGGATCACAGAAAGTCTATTTGTAGTTCCAACATCTTTACTATTATACAGATGTAAAGTATGTTTGAATGTACAACAGACTAATTCAGGGACGGTGCCTTTTGACGTTTTGTTGGGGGTGTGGGACTGTTGTCTTGTTTTGCAGTGCTGCAGACATCTGCCCAAAGTACTGGACTCTGACTATGCTCTCTGTATCCTGGACAGGGCACTTCGAGGTGAGTCAAAAGAAAAAAAGGTGATTTAATTGCCATTTAGCAGACACTTTTATCCAAAGCCAGTCACGAATGCATACATTTATTTTATGTATGGGTGATCCAACTTTCCCCATATGCTCTAGTGGGACAGGACATACTGGGCAGCAAAGAGGCTGCGGACAAAGTGCCTGAAGATATCCTTTTCCTCTGCCGATTTTTTTTATTACATGACACGGTATGAAATGTGACAAATCTACAGTACATGTATGGCTACACACACACACAGCATTCCGATGTTAACGATTAGCAGGTTTTTGCGATAAAATGCCTATCCTTAACGTAAACCACATGTCAGAAAGGAGCTGCTGCAGTGCTTCCAGACTGAAAAAACCCTGAGAAGCGCTGGTATATACTTAAGACTCTGGTCCAAAACAAACGTGTAGGTCGCCATGCCCACACAACAGTGAAGACTGACATAAGCCTCGTTATAACACAATACAACAATGTGGTGATGTCATAAGCGCATGCTTGGCTGCCATTAACAACTCTACTTTCTACCACCAGACGACTGCCAAGGTCCATTACTTTGAGAAGGAGATCATGTGGCAGTACTGTTACCCTCGGGTTGATGTGAACGTCAGTAAAGGAGTCAACAACCACTTGCTGAAGAGTCCCTTCAGCGTCCATCCCAAAACGGGTAAGGGAAAAACTAATGAAGTGCATGAGTAATGGATGAAACGTGACCAACGTTTAGCTCAAATGTTGCCTGAGAGAAACGGTCAAAAGACGCTCTCATCCAACTGAAGGAGATACTCTGAGGATGTCATTAGCTCAACAACACCTTTTCTCAATTATCCTTACTTCCCCAAAGGGCGGATCTCTGTTCCTATTGACCTGAGAGAACTGGATCGCTTTGACCCCTGTGATGTGCCCACTATTAGGTAAGCCCTCAGTCAATTTGTCATAATAAGAACTTTGTAAAGAGAAAAATTCCAAATCTATTCCCAAAGCCTTACAAACTTTGTTTATGTGTGGCGTCCCTAGGGTTCTTCTCAGTTGGTACACTCACCGGTCCTGTTATCGTTTCTCCCTGTAGTCTGATCTATGAGGAGCTGGATCGGCCCAAGACAGCAGGAGGAAGAGAAGGAAGAACCCAAGGAGAATGAGCGAGAAGCAGGAGAGTGACGGAAGAGAGGTATTCAAAAAAGACAAGTGCAATTAATCACTAAGAACCAAGGGATCTAATATTGTTTTGTTCATTGCATGTTGATTTGACTAACAAAAACGTTCTGGTTCCATAGACTACAAACGAACAAGCTTGGAAGTATGTGAAACTGTTAGATCAATTCCTGGAAGGGATGGCTCGCTCAAGGAAAGGGGAGCATCTTAAAAAGAGTGGTGGGTGTAATTTAAAGTCCTTCGTGAAAGAATACAATTGTTAGTATGAACATTTAGATCTAAACGAGTTGATGATCATGGATTTTTTTCTCAATTTATTTTCAGAGATCTTCAAAAGGACTTCTAGCCCTTAGCGGTGTCCAACGGAATACTGTCTGATGCTGGGATTGGTACCTACATTGGTTGGCTAATCTTAAACCATCCCATCATATCAGTTGTTTATAATATGACAGGTAAAGATGGAGAACACACATTAGATACACTGTAAATAAATGGTTTGTTTGAGAATTGTCATGCAAATATTTGAAATCAACAATTGAAAAATCAGTTGTGCAAAACTTTTATATTTGTATTTTATTTTACCTTTATTTTACTAGGCAAGTCAGTTAAAAACAAATTCTTATTTTCAATGACGGCCTAGGAACAGTGGGTTAGCTGCCTGTTCAAATCAAATCGAATCAAATTTTATGTCACATACACATGGTTAGCAGATGTTAATGCGAGTGTAGCGAAATGCTTGTGCTTCTAGTTCCGACAATGCAGTAATAACGAACAAGTAATCTAACTAACAATTCCAAAAAAACTACTGTCTTATACACAGTGTAAGGGGATAAAGAATATGTACATAAGGATATATGAATGAGTGATGGTACAGAGCAGCATAGGCAAGATACAGTAGATGATATCGAGTACAGTATATACATATGAGATGAGTATGTAAACCAAGTGGCGTAGTTAAAGTGGCTAGTGATACATGTATTACATAAGGATGCAGTCGATGATATAGAGTACAGTATCTACGTATGCATATGAGATGAATAATGTAGGGTAAGTAACATTATATAAGGTAGCATTGTTTAAAGTGGCTAGTGATATATTTACATCATTTCCCATCAATTCCCATGATTAAAGTGGCTGGAGTAGAGTCAGTGTCATTGACAGTGTGTTGGCAGTAGCCACTCAATGTTAGTGGTGGCTGTTTAACAGTCTGATGGCCTTGAGATAGAAGCTGTTTTTCAGTCTCTCGGTCCCAGCTTTGATGCACCTGTACTGACCTCGCCTTCTGGATGACAGCGGGGTGAACAGGCAGTGGCTCGGGTGGTTGATGTCCTTGATGATCTTTATGGCCTTCCTGTAGCATCGGGTGGTGTAGGTGTCCTGGAGGGCAGGTAGTTTGCCCCCGGTGATGCGTTGTGCAGACCTCACTACCCTCTGGAGAGCCTTACGGTTGAGGGCGGTGCAGTTGCCATACCAGGCGGTGATACAGCCCGCCAGGATGCTCTCGATTGTGCATCTGTAGAAGTTTGTGAGTGCTTTTGGTGACAAGCCGAATTTCTTCAGCCTCCTGAGGTTGAAGAGGCGCTGCTGCGCCTTCCTCACGATGCTGTCTGTGTGAGTGGACCAATTCAGTTTGTCTGTGATGTGTATGCCGAGGAACTTAAAACTTGCTACCCTCTCCACTACTGTTCCATCGATGTGGATGGGGGGGTGTTCCCTCTGCTGTTTCCTGAAGTCCACAATCATCTCCTTAGTTTTGTTGACGTTGAGTGTGAGGTTATTTTCCTGACACCACACTCCGAGGGCCCTCACCTCCTCCCTGTAGGCCGTCTCGTCGTTATTGGTAATCAAGCCTACCACTGTTGTGTCGTCCGCAAACTTGATGATGGAGTTGGAGGCGTGCATGGCCACGCAGTCGTGGGTGAACAGGGAGTACAGGAGAGGGCTCAGAACGCACCCTTGTGGGGCCCCAGTGTTGAGGATCAGCGGGGAGGAGATGTTGTTGCCTACCCTCACCACCTGGGGGCGGCCCGTCAGGAAGTCCAGTACCCAGTTGCACAGGGCAGGGTCGAGACCCAGGTTCTCGAGCTTGATGACGAGCTTGGAGGGTACTATGGTGTTGAATGCCGAGCTGTAGTCGATGAACAGCATTCTCACATAGGTATTCCTCTTGTCCAGATGGGTTAGGGCAGTGTGCAGTGTGGTTGAGATTGCATCGTCTGTGGACCTATTTGGGCGGTAAGCAAATTGGAGTGGGTCAAGGGTGTCAGGTAGGGTGGAGGTGATATGGTCCTTGACTAGTCTCTCAAAGCACTTCATGATGACGGATGTGAGTGCTACGGGGCGGTAGTCGTTTAGCTCAGTTACCTTAGCTTTCTTGGGAACAGGAACAATGGTGGCCCTCTTGAAGCATGTGGGAACAGCAGACTGGTATAGGGATTGATTGAATATGTCCGTAAACACACCGGCCAGCTGGTCTGCGCATGCTCTGAGGGCGCGGCTGGGGATGCCGTCTGGGCCTGCAGCCTTGCGAGGGTTAACATGTCTAAATGTCTTACTCACTTCGGCTGCAGTGAAGGAGAGACCGCATGTTTTCGTTGCAGGCCGTGTCAGTGGCACTGTATTGTCCTCAAAGCGGGCAAAAAAGTTATTTAGTCTGCCTGGGAGCAAGACATCCTGGTCCGTGACTGGGCTGGGTTTCTTCCTGTAGTCCGTGATTGACTGTAGACCCTGCCACATGCCTCTTGTGTCTGAGCCGTTGAATTGAGATTCTACTTTGTCTCTGTACTGGCGCTTAGCTTGTTTGATAGCCTTGCGGAGGGAATAGCTGCACTGTTTGTATTCAGTCATGTCACCAGACACCTTGCCCTGATTAAAAGCAGTGGTTCGCGCCTTCAGTTCCACACGAATGCTGCCATCAATCCAGGGTTTCTGGTTAGGGAATGTTTTAATCGTTGCTATGGGAACGACATCTTCAACGCACGTTCTAATGAACTCGCACACCGAATCAGCGTATTCGTCAATGTTGTTGTCTGACGCAATACGAAACATCTCCCAGTCCACGTGATGGAAGCAGTCTTGGAGTGTGGAGTCAGCTTGGTCGGACCAGCGTTGGACAGACCTCAGCGTGGGAGCTTCTTGTTTTAGTTTCTGTCTGTAGGCAGGGATCAACAAAATGGAGTCGTGGTCAGCTTTTCCGAAAGGGGGGCGGGGCAGGGCCTTATATGCGTCGCGGAAGTTAGAGTAACAATGATCCAGGGTCTTGCCACCCCTGGTTGCGCAATCGATATGCTGATAAAATTTAGGGAGTCTTGTTTTCAGATTAGCCTTGTTAAAATCCCCAGCTACAATGAATGCAGCCTCCGGATAAATCGTTTCCAGTTTGCAGAGAGTTAAATAAAGTTTGTTCAGAGCCATCGATGTGTCTGCTTGGGGGGGATATATACGGCTGTGATTATAATCGAAGAGAATTCTCTTGGTAGATAATGCGGTCTACATTTGATTGTGAGGAATTCTAAATCAGGTGAACAGAAGGATTTGAGTTCCTGTATGTTTCTTTCATCACACCATGTCACGTTGGCCATAAGGCATACGCCCCCGCCCCTCTTCATACCAGAAAGATGTTCGTTTCTGTCGGCGCGATGCGTGGAGAAACCCGCTGGCTGCACCGCTTCGGATTGCGTCTCTCCAGTTAGCCATGTTTCCGTGAAGCAGAGAACGTTACAGTCTCTGATGTCCCTCTGGAATGCTACCCTTGCTCGGATTTCATCAACCTTGTTGTCAAGAGACTGGACATTGGCAACAAGAATGCTAGGGAGTGGTGCACGATGTGCCCGTCTCCGGAGTTTTACCAGAAGACCGCTTCGTTTCCCTCTTTTTCTGAGTCGTTTTTTTGGGTCGCTGCATGGAATCCGCTCCGTTACACTGGTTGTAAGGCAGAACACAGGATCCGCATCGCGAAAAACATATTCTTGGTCGTACTGATGGTGAGTTGACGCTGATCTTATATTCAGTAGTTCTTCTCGGCTGTATGTAATGAAACCTAAGATGACCTGGGGTACTAGTGTAAGAAATAACACGTAAAAAAACAAAAAACTGCATAGTTTCCTAGGAACGCGAAGCGAGGCGGCCATCTCTGTCGGCGCCGGAAGTGTTAGGTTGTTAGGGGCAGAACGACAGATTTGTACCTTGTCAGCTCAGGGATTTGAACTTGCAACCTTTCGGTTACTAGTACAACGCTTTAACCACTAGGCTACCCTGCCACCCCATATATAGCCTATTGTTTTCTAATTAAAATGACTTTATACTACAGTTTGTATCAATCTATGTTGTGTGTCATGAGAGTCAAGGATAGAGCAGGTACAATCAAGTCACATAACAGTACATGCCAGGGTATCAATGTAAAAATGTCCCATCATAGGGTCTTCACTTTTCCAATTATTGGTTTGAAAATGCATAAATAACTATCTAACAAGAAACTAATGCAAGGATACACCAGAGATGTTTTTTTTTTTTTTTTTTTTTAACGACCCGGAAGAAGTTAGTGCAAAATGTGATATCGGGAGACCGAGGTCAGAAATTCTCTCTCACAACCATCTTGGATATAGAATCCTAACTCGGTGAGTGTGTCTGCCGCGAATCTAACTTCATCTAACCATTTATCGCAGTTTAAATTATTTAAAACAGGGCTCTGAAAGTACATGAGAAGTGTGGCATACCCCTTATGTGGATATTTATCCGTATCATTATCTGTACACAGAAATATTCACTGTTTATGTTATCGATCTCTGGTACAAAATGGGGTAACACGACTTTGCCCACATTTGCTAACGGGTATTGGCTTGGTTTCATGTGACACGACAGTTGAGAACACAGGACGAATTATAAGTTTTACGGATGGGGCAACTTGTGTAGTGTTCAGTGGAAGTTGTCAGTGAGCCAACCTATGAACATATCTTTGACAGCGCACATCCAGCTAGCAAGATTCAAGCGAAGCTTGTTCGAAAGTGAGAGTACCGTTAGCTAACCATCTACCTAATCTTTTACGGGTTTCTTTGACTATACAAGTTGGTTGCTGTGACGTTCTATTAAACAGCGTTTTCGTCCAGTGTCCATTTGTCTCCTGATTTGCAGCTTGCCAGTATTAACTATCTAGCTAACGTTAATCCATTTAAAGTGGCTAGTTAGCTCGCTAACTAGGGAATGTATCATTACATTAGCAACACGTGAAACACAGTTAACACTTGAGTTCGAAATTAAAATGGCTTGTTGGCTAACCACTAATTTATCCATTTACCCTCACTGTCAGTAAGTACCTAACCAATGTTTGACAGTATGAGTCGGTCACATTGAGTATAATCTGCTGTCCTAGAATTTCGCTACATCCGCAATAAAATTATATTTGACTTAGTATTTAGCTGGGAATGATTTGGATTTGAACACAGTGGGAGAACCTCAATTTCATACTTTTCGCGTCCTCTTTCTCAAAACCAATTGGATGAGAGGCAGAGGTCCCTACCATCTGACTTCCTTCAATGGTGTTTAAAGGAAGTGAGGAGAGAGGACTCAGAAGTGTGCAGGTGATTTCACTGAGACATTGAGTACGATTACATGCACACACTAATGCGATTATTGTGGATAGATTAATATAATAGTTCGATTAAAACGTTTACATGCTTTGCAAGAAGAACGATTCCCTTAATGTTTTACATAGACACGTCTGAAATCGGGCTACCTGATGGCACTCTGATAAATGCAGAGAATCCCCAATCAAAATAAACGTTCTACCACAGCAAGCATGATTTTTTTTGGAAGCATATTTGATCGGACATAAAGTTTGAACTACTTCTATGCATTTATTCGATTGTTCTGAACGCACTTCACTCAGCACTGAAGAGGGAGGCTAGCTCAGCTGGTGTTAACAAATACAGCACTGGGAATGCCAATTAAGGTGTGTACATGTGCATATAATTAGAAAGATTGCACAGAAAACCCGGTGCATTAATCGGTGTATGCTTACTTTGATTTTGACCTAATGCCAATTTTACGATGAACAGAGTAAGGTGTTTACATGATTGCATAATCTGCCTACTGCCATAATCAGTTTAATATCGAATTACTACTGTGCTGGTTAATGTACTCATTGAATCCAATTCCTACTACTAAATTTTTTTTGTCATCTGCTCTCTATGGATTTACCTAGTCAATGGGAGACGTGTAAAAGTATCTAGTAAGTTAGTCTGTGTTTTATTCATGCCATGTCAGTTATTCCCGTTGAGTCATTCCTTGATTTCTCATTTCAGACACAAGCATGCCTGGTGAAGCCACAGAGACGGTCCCGGTCACTGAGCAGGAGATGCAGCAGCCACAAGTTGAGACTGGTTTGTATAGCATTATTACATCACACTTGCATGCTAAGATACTAAACTGCAAGGCTAATGGGGTCCTGGAACTCAAACACTGCTGTAGCTAATTCAACAGTGCTTGTTGGATGTAGTGACTGAAGTCATATTCCCCCAGTGGTGTGGTGGCTGTTATTTGAGAGCTCTATATTAATTGAACTCCTTCAGGAAGTGTAGCACCCATCAGTTGACACTTAGATAATGCAAGCAGGTGACACTGCTGTAGAATGACACACTGTAGGGGACGCTCACTTGGAACAGTTTTCTCTAGGTCAAGTACAGCTTTACACACATTCCCCCCCCATTTTAGGGAACCAAAAGAATTTGGACAAATTCACTTATATTGAAGTAGTCAAAAGTTGAAGATTTGGTCCCATATTCCTAGCACGCAATAAGTGTTGTCCCTGTATTCATTTAGCAGCGGTGCGACTCTGCTGCTAAGTTGTTGCTGCCCCCCCCCCAAAAAAAGGTCTACATTCGTCTGGATGGTACCATGGTTACAGATCATCCTGAATTAATCCTGACGAGTGAGATAGAGGTACAAAGATCATAACCCCAAAACATGCTTACCTCTTACCAATAACAGGGGAGGTTAGCCTTTTGGGGGGTGATATTTATGCCTCTAACTTTCTCTCTCAACATTATTCACAATTCAGTCATGATTATCTGTAATAATGGTAGCATCCACATTAATATAGAAGTGTTTAGGAAACATTTACAGTAAAAGTGACTCAAATGACACTACATTATTTACCATTTCTATTGGGCACAAAGTAATCTGAAATACAACCAAACTGCAAATGCAGTGTCACAAGCTTGATGTAGTCATTGCGCGCTAGGAATATGGGACCAAATACTAAACTTTTGACTATAATACATGTATTAGTGAATACTTTTGGTTCCCTAAAATTGCGGGGACTATGTACAAAGTGCTGTAATTTCTAAACAGTTCAACCAATATGGAGGAAAATACCCTCATTAAAGTTGATAGCCTGCACTTTAACCTTGTATTCTTGGTATAATTTCAAGTACTGGGCCAAAACAACAAAATGTGTCACTGTCCAAATACTTTTGGACCTCCCTGTATAAACCATGGCCTGTAGATTATAATCCTGGGGGGGGGGGCGCTCTCTTTTCTTTTCTTTTTTTACTTTGAAGTGAGTAGCCCTCAAGGATTATGTTTGGCCAGTCATCGACTCACTTTGCATCAATGTTGAAAAAAGGGTGTGGGAAAAATTGTAGGGATTTGAGATGGCTTAAAAAATTGTGGTCGTCTTGAATTTCACTGCAGGTCAAATGGGTTATCCAGGACCTCTTATTTACTGAAACCCACTCACAACCGCATGTGTTGAATGTTACTGTACCGACAACTGTGTTGTAAAACACTTTCTAATGCACGGGTATTGATGTAGTGGCATGTGCATGGACATTTTTTAAAGAAACACCCTGCACGCATTAATTATAACTGAACAAAAATATAAACGCAACATGCAACAATTTCAACCATTTTACTGAGTTACAGTTCAGTCAATTGAAATCAATTCAATAGGCCCTAATCCATGGATTTCACATTACTTGGCATGGGTGCAGCCCTGGGTGGGCCTGGGAGGGCATAAGCCCACCCACTGGTGAGCCAGGGCCCAGCCAATCAAGAGTTTTTCCCAACAAAAGGGCTTTATTACAGACAGAAATAGTCCTCAGTTTCATCAGCTGTCCGGGTGGCTGGTTTCAGATAATTCCGCAGGTGAAGAAGCCAGATGTGGAGGTCCTGGGCTGGTGTGGTTACACAAGGCCTGCGGTTGTGAGACCTGTTGGATGTACTGCCAAATTCTCTAAAATTACGTTGGAGGTGGTAGAGAGATGAACATTAAATTCTCTGGCAATAGCTCTGGAGGACATTCCTGCAGTCAGCATTCCAAATGCACGCTCCCTGAACTTGAGAAATCTCTGGCGTTGTGTTGTCTCAACTGCACATTTTTAGTGGCTTTTTGTCCCCAGCACAAGGTGCACATATGTAATGATCATGCTGTTTAATCTGCTTCTTGATGTTCCACACCTGTCAGGTTGATGGATTATCTTGGTGAAGGAGAAATGCTCACTACCAGGGATGTAAACACAATTTTGCACACAATTTGAGAGGAATAAGCTTTTTGTGCACATGGAACATTTCAGGGATCTTTTATTTCAGCTCATGAAATGTGAGACCAGCACTTTACATGTTTCATTTTATATTTTTGTTCAGTATATGTGATACTATTTTATTAGCAACCTCAGCATTAAAAAGTGTCACTGACTTATCTTAGAGCATTAGGAATTCCTTATGCCTCTGGAAATATATATTTAGTTTTTGGACCAGCTTTTATTTTTTATATTCACACCTACATTCTCTTTGACCATGTTAGTGATATGGTTGGTAATGTTATGCTCACAATTGCGGGCCTTTTTATGGCATTGATTTGACTAAATGTTTAATGGCAAAAGTAAGCTGCTTCTGTGAAGTATCTAATGGCGCATTATTTTCAAGTCATGTAAGAAACATTGGTTTTAAATGCAATTAGTATTGATGGTTTTCTTAAAGCATTTTCTCATTTCATTTACATGCTGCAGCAAACAAAATTCTGATTAGTATAACAAAGATGCGTCAATATGCAAGTGGAGATAATTGTTGACACTTATGGATTTCCTCACTACCAAGCCCTGAACCGGAAGAGTGAAGTGTTGAAAACCATGACTGTTATAAGCAGATGAATCGCCATGTTTCCTGAAGAGACAATGAGTTGGAGCTGGTGAAGGCCACAGATTTGCTTTTGAAGACCACTGGTCATGATGGCAGCCGAAGAAGGTGCTGAACAAGTGAAGACTACTAATAATGATTGGAGAAGATTCTGGATGTTCAGTACCACAGGTGCCTGTTAATGAAGTTGATGGGAAACTACAGTACAGGGTTTATGGAGCGAGTCCATATAGTTTTGCAGGTAATTACTTAGTGTTGCTAGTGGAAACACCATAGGTGTTGGCTGATAAATGGGAACTGTTAGCTTGTTAGCTATGACCACAGGAGATGACTTTCGGAATTAAAGTTAGACTGTTGGAAAAGCGGTAAATTGTTTTTGTTCAGCAAGGAAGACTGCGTTGTTCCAGAAAAGTGTTGAAAATCCACTTGGGGATTTGGGTTAAATTGCATGAAGTGGATGAGAAAATGTTTACATTTTGCTTTTCAGTTCTAGTTATTTGACTGTAATTCAGGTAAGGTTATCAAATTGCCTCATCACATCAAACAGAATAGCAACCTGTTAAATCTAAATGTTCTAATTCAACCGTTTTCACTAGTGGTTCAGTGTGCATGGTTCTCTGTGGTAAGATTCTTTTCACTCTGAAATATTGTGTCATTACGTTTTGTAGATGTATTGAATGCTGCTCGCTCTTCAGACGGTTTCTACCCACTTTCGGTCTCAAGGTTTTTCCAGTCACAATCTTGTGCATTTAGGCACTGCATGGGACATGGGCTCAAGTTTGGTTTTGTGGGTACACACAACATTCACCCATTCTTGGTTCACTTGTAGCAAATGGAAGGCTGATGTCTGCATCCTTGAACAACCTCACAAACACCTTGGTTCAACTGAATTGATACACTACATGACCAAAAGTATGTGGACACCTGATTGTCGAACATCTCGTCCCAAAATCATGGGCATTAATATGGAGTTGGTCCCTGCACTTCTGGGAAGGATTTCCACTAGATGTTGGAATATTGCTGCGTGGACTTGCTTCCATTCAGGCACAAAAGCATTAGTGAGGTCGAGCACTGATGTTGGGCGATTAGGCCTTGCTCGCAGTTGGCATTCCAATTCATCCCAAAGGTGTTCAATGGAGTTGAGGTCAGTGCTCTGTGCAGGCCAGTCAAGTCCTTCCACACCGATCTTGACCGACTATTTCTGTATGGACCTCGCTTTTTGCACGGGGGCGTTGTCATGTTGAAACAGGAAATGGCCTTTCCCAAACTGTTGCGACAAAGTTGGAAACACAGAATCGTCTAGAATGTCATTGTATGCTGTAGCATTAAGATTTCCCTTCACTGGCCTAGCCCAAACCATAAAAAAAACACCCAGACCATTATTCCTCCTCCACCAAACTTTACCGTTGGCACTATGCATTGGGGCAGGTAGCATTCACCTGGCATCCGCCAAACCCAGATTCGTTCGTCGGACTGCCAGATGAAGCGTGATTCATCACTCCAGAGAACACACAGCCACTGCTCCAGAGTACATTGGCGGCAAGCTTAACACCACTCCAGTCGACACTTGGTATTTTGCATGGTGGTCTTAGGCTTGTGTGCTGCTGCTCGGCCAAGGAAAATCCATTTCATGAAGCTCCCGCTAAACCGTTCTTATGCTGATGTTGCTTTCATACAGACAGTTTGTAACTCGGTAGTGAGTGTTGCAACTGAGGACAGGTGAGCTTGTGTGGCGTACCACTTTGTGGCTGAGCCGTTGTTGCTCCTAGACGTTTCCACTTCACAATAACAGAGCTTACAGTTGACCAGGCCGCTCTAGCAGGGCAGAATTTTGTGTATTGAGATTGTATGGCTGTGTGCTCGCTTTTATACACCTTCTCAGCAACGGGTGTGGCTGAAATAGCCGAATCCACTCATTTGAAGGGGTGTCCACATACCTTTGTATATATAGTGTAGATCTAGATCACAACCCCAATTCTAAAAATGTGCTCATTCAATTGTTTCCTCTTAATATTTTGTGTCATATAATCAAAACATTTGTACCCCAACTTCCTCATGTTGGTAAAAGTACCTGGTATAGGAGAATACCGTTACTGTAGTTAGATTTTATTAAACGAGGGGTTAAATCATTTTGATCATATGCTTCAAAAAAACGTTATTGTAAGCTTTTCAACCGCTCCTCACACTTGCTGTGACTACCCCCTGCCGCTCCTTCCGCTCCTCCTTTCCTTCCTATCAACTCCAGGGGTGTTGAGTTCCTCTGCTCCCCCTGAGATGGCTGTGTCTGACGTGACCAAGGCAGCCGCTTTGGAGAGTCCTGTGCCTCTAGGATCCGCCACTGTTCTTCCAGAGATCGAATCCCAACCGGTGTCAGAAATGGCTTTAGGAGAGGCATCTAGTGGACAACTTAATGGTGTAGAAGCAACACCTGAAGTTGAAGCAACCATTGTTGAAGAACGTAAAGAAACAGCTGAACAACAGGACCTCTTCTTGGGTGACATCATTCAAGATTCAGCTGAAGTTATAGAGGCTACTGTGGCAGCCACTCAAGATGCAGTGGGTGCCGAACCCGTGGCAGTGGGTGCCGAACCCGTGGCAGTGGCTGAAGAGACTCCGGTCCAAGAACCAGCTCCTGCTGCTAAAGAGCCAATCGCAGACACTATTGATGGGATGGCACGTGTAACTCCAGAAGTCACCCCCGAGCCTGCAGTCGAGATGATCACTGAAGAGTTGGAGACTGTGAGTCTGGATCCAGCTCTTGATGATGCCGTACTATGCACTGAAGTGGCCAGCTCGGACACTGGGGCCCCAGAACCTGAAGCACTGCCTGCTGATATGACCATTGACACGCTAAATGAAACTTCGGTTGAGAAAGAACCAATTGCGGCCTTCTCTGAGGCCGTCCAGACGAAGGTGATGTCAAATCGCGCAGGCCCGACCGTCTCCACCTGTCTCCTGTCAGGTGGGTCATTTTGTGTGCAAAGTTAGTTGATTTCCCCCTCTTACAGCAGCTCCCCCTTTTCAGACATTTCGTCTCTTTTTTATACTTGCAAACTTCTGCGCCAATGCCGGGCCTATATTTGCCCTTTCAAATGTTATGTTTTGCCCCAAAAAATAGTAAAATGTTATTATGCTTGATGAAAAGGGCTTATGTTTCGAAATTAAGAGATTTTCAATATTACATTATCTTTTTTAGGGCTTGTTATTATCTCATGAGTATCCATTGGCTCTCAATTTTCTCTTGCGTCACTGTTTAAACCCAGCGTTTCACCTTGAAACAGGCCAGTCCATTTAGGCACTTAATGTGAAGAACTGACTTCCAGCAACTTCTTTCTCTTTTGTCGTCAGATGTGGACTGTCCTTTGACTGTACTATTTCAGTCTCTCTAACTTTCTCTGGGCTTATTGGTGTTTATCAGGAAGAATGCCACCTAGGCAACTGTGTTAATGTGCTCTAACTGCAGTATCTGTTTTAACACTGGTATTTGTAGCCAATGGGGGTGGTTAGGGGGTGGTAATAGTTCCAGTTATGGCTTTTTGGTCATTGCGGTACACCTTTTTACTACTCACTAGCCACATTTTAATCCATTGTGTTTTTTTAATTATTTATTTAACATGAAATTGGTCATGTTTCTATTAAATAACAATTGCATTTATTTGTCTATACTATAGCCCGACTTTTAAACTTGGTCGTAAACCACAATTTATATTTTTACCTCTAAAATGAACAGCATTGCACCTATTACAATCTCATTCAGTCGATTTGAACCATTTCAGGTTATGGATGTTAGTGGGCTGAATTTGCCTTTAAGTGTGAACCCATTAGGGAGCTTAGGTCAAACAATGCATAGCATTGTTTATACCCGCTACAGTTCCTTAGAATTTGACCTGTCATACCACTGTCACGTGTATTTTAGTGTAAATAGTGCCACGCTTTCCTCTGCACTGAGTGGGTCCTCACTTTTGCTCTCTGGTTATGAAATTGGACTAACGCTGTAGAAAATATTTTGTGTGTGGGTCTGTGCTTGGACCAAGTAGATGTTGGTGTTTTAACTTTAGGTTGTCAGTTGTGGTTTTGCCTGAATACTTGAATTGTAGTGTGCACTGAGTTTGCTGCCCTGCAACAAATCCTTCCATTTTGGAAATAAGGTTGGTGTGGTCATTTTCCTAACCCTGGAGTTCTGAGGTAACATTGTCTTGTGTGTTCTGATCTTTTAACCCGCATGGTTCAGGCTTTGACTTCCTTCCAAATTTTTAACAAACATATTTGTTTCATTCAGCCGCACCCTCTGCCCCTGCAAGTGTGGCTACCTCCCAGGAACCCCAGGCTGCTTCTGGCCCTGCCAAGCCCAAAGGCAAAGAGTCCAAGGGTGGCTCGACCCCAAAGGCTGTCCCTGGCAGAAGAAAAAAGACCTCGATATCTGCCTCCTCCTCTTCTCCTACCTCCCCAAAGCAAACCTCAACACCCCGTTCCCCCTTAGCTACCTCACCTGGGGCATCTGGATTTCCCAGCCAGGGCAACCGTGCCGTTGCAAAGGTTGTAAAGGCTGGCAAACAAGGAAAGGCTAAGAAAGGAGAGGCTTTCAAGCCTTCTGTTGACCTGCCAGCCCCAGCCAAGGCTCCTGCCCCCACAGAGGCCAAACCTGTTCCTATTGAGCTTAAAGCTGCTCCTGCACCAGTAGTGGCCATGCCAGCACCTGTTGCTGCAGATCCTGCACCTGCCTCACCCATCTGTCCCAAGCCTGAGGCTTCCCCTGTGGCTTTCAAAGTGACCTCAAAGCCTGCTGCATCAGCCCCTATGTCATTTGCTGATGCTGTTGCCTCTAGCCCACTTAAAGCTGCCCCTGAAATGCCCAAGGCCAAGCCTAAGCCTGTGCCCAAAGCTGAGGTGAAAGAGGTCAAGGCAGCCCCTGCACCAGCTAAGCCTGCTCTGGAGGATGATGACCTTCCACCTCTCATTCCACCAGAGGAGCCAGTAAAGATGCCAGTCTATTCACCCCCTACAGTAGTAGAGGCTCCTAAGCCTGCCCTAGTTGCTTCTCCAGCTCCCCCTAAACCAGCTCCAGTTGAGCCTGTTGTAGCTGCACCAGCTCCGCCCAAGCCTGCGCCAATTAAGCCCGTTGTAGCTGCACCAGCTCCGCCCAAGCCTGCGCCAATTAAGCCCGTTGTAACTGCACCAGCTCCGCCCGAGCCTGCGCCAATTAAGCCCGTTGTAACTGCACCAGCTCCGCCCGAGCCTGCGCCAATTAAGCCCGTTGTAGCTGCACCAGCTCCGCCCAAGCCTGCGCCAATTAAGCCCATTGTAACTGCACCAGCTCCGCCCGAGCCTGCGCCCATTAAGCCCGTTGTAGCTGCACCAGCTCTGCCCAAGCCTGCGCCAATTAAGCCCATTGTAGCTGCACCAGCTCCGCCCAAGCCTGCGCCAATTAAGCCCGTTGTAGCTGCACCAGCTCCGCCCAAGCCTTGCCCAGTTGAGGCCGTTGTAGCTGCACCAGCTCCGCCCAAGCCTGCGCCAAATAAGCCCGTTGTAGCTGCACCAGCTCCGCCCAAGCCTGCGCCAAATAAGCCCGTTGTAGCTGCACCAGCTCCGCCCAAGCCTGCGCCAAATAAGCCCGTTGTAGCTGCACCAGCTCCGCCCAAGCCTGCGCCAAATAAGCCCGTTGTAGCTGCACCAGCTCCGCCCAAGCCTGCGCCAAATAAGCCCGTTGTAGCTGCACCAGCTCTGCCCAAGCCTTTCCCAGTTGAGCCTGATGTAGCTGCACCAGCTCCGCCCAAGCCTGCGCCAATTGATCCTGTTGTAGCTTCCCCTAAGCCTGTTGAAGTAGCCATTGTACCACCTCCAGTTTCAAAACCTGCCCCCACCCCTGCTAAAATCCCAACCAAACCGGAGCCTGTGACCAAGAATGAGGGTATTTCTTCTTCCTCCTCTCTCTGTCTCCTGTGTCCCCTCTGTTTGCCTGCCAATGTTGAGTTCTGTGGCCCATTCACTGGCTTGCTCAAGTGTCTCCTCCCTTTTTCTTCAGGTTTGAGTTGAAGAAAGTAGAGATTGTAGTAGTCGGTGTATTAGATTTGCTTCAAATGTAACCTCAACTGGCCTGTTTCAAAGATTATATGTAATTGGAGCTATTGATTGGTGAAATCAGTGCTCCCACTTTAGTGCCATTTTTGTTATTTTGGATTATAATTTAAGCGACAATCAACAGTGGCCTCCCCACCCCTGGTTTGGTAAAAAGCTGAGGGGTGGGGCAGGAGAAATGTAATCACTCTCAAATTAATAGACTGTGCTATGGATGCAAGGATTTGACAGTCCATGATATCAAAATTATAGTTTTAACCATGTTTTGAGGCCAAATAGTGTTTATTTACATTTTCTTGTTTACAAATATTGGAGTAAAACAAGCTTAATTTGGGTTCTGATGGGGTACGACAGTTGAACTAAGCTCATGAAGCATTTATAAGTCAAATTGATGTAGCAACTGCTGATTTCCCCTTGAACTGTACTTTCAAACCAACCGAAGGTTCCAGTTGGCATGTTTTGCCTCCCATCAAGATGCATGTTAAAAGTTCAAATCATGTAAATGTTCTCAAATTCCCTACTATTTTTAGACACTGTTTGGTGGCTGTTTTTCCCCACAATGATTGATGATTTAATTGAGCCATAGTATGGAACTCTATAAAATATCCTTGGGGGGGTCATGTCATAAGTTCGGAGAGCCATCTTAAATCTGTATGACTAGGGCAACATTTTACCATAAGATTATTTTAACCTTTAATTATAAGCAGGTCTGTTAGTTTGTACACTGACATTTTTTAAATATTTTTTTTACCTCATCCACATTTAACCATTATTCTTTCAGTGCCTCAAATTACTGTGTTAAATTCACTTACCACCAACAAATGTTGGGCTCATTTTACATATCAATTTGTATTGGTCTCGGTGCCTTAAACCGACTTTGCTCAGTTAAATGACCCATACAATTACAATTCTCCGGTCTTACACAGGCGCTACTGTAAGAGAACTGGTTATCTGCTGCTCAGGCATCTGCCTGTGACAGCCTGTATAATGTGACTAATGCTTGTTTCTCTGTGGGGTGCTTATAGGGTCTGGCACTGAATCGGACAGCGATGAGTCTGTACCAGATCTGGAGGAACAGGACTCCGCACAGACACAGCAAGCACAGGTAAGACCACCTGAGTGATCAAGTGCCCAGGTAAGACTGCCTGAACAAGGGTCTGGTAGGGCACAGATTGGATTAACTGCTTATATATTGTATATACAGAAACAGTCCCTCCAGGATTCTGCAATCACAATTTTATTTAGCAAAATCAACTTCCCAACGCATATTTTGGGGGCTTTCAAATTGGACCAATTGCCACAATATTTCTGCATTAAGAGTCAAATTGTCGCAATATTATTGCATAAAACTTCAATACAAAAAGAGGACTTGCAATTTCAACCAATCACTGCTAAGGATGCACCGATATGAAATGTTTGGGCAATACCAATATCTGGTACTTTCATTGCCAAAAACCTGATACGGATTTATAAAAAAAATTTAGCAGCATTTTAAGCGTTCTAGTACAGTTAAATAGTTGAAACACACACACACACTGACCAATAAGTTATTTTGTTGGCATTTATGTATGTCCCCAAACCAGTAAAAAAAAAAAAGATAATCAAAACTTATTTATTTCACTTGCTGTGCTGTTTCGTTGTTCAGTCGTTTCGTTCTCAGAGGATTTCATCATGCATGTCAAGCAGTGAATTTTCTGCTCAGTTGGCCCGTAGCCTCTTCTATCGTGGGTTCTCTTCATCGGTGCGCACTGTCTGTTTCCATCTTGTCCAGCTGTCTAACATTTCACGTAAACCCTGTTTCTTGCCTGCATCGAAGTAGCGGCCCTTGTACCTAGAATCGAGCATGGTGGCGACACAGTAAAGAGGCTCAGAGAGAATGCCACCGAATCACTTGTTCACAGCTTCTAGTAGAGTACTTTTACAAGTTTTAACTCCACGGTCTGTTGGCGGTTTTGTTGAGCAGGTGTTTCAATGCCATGACAGAGGGTATCACGTCTGCTGCAGACGCAGTTGATGAGCTTATTTCTCCAGTCAGTTGTTTGAATGGAGCTAGGAGTGTGTTTATGTTTCAAACATGTTCTCAAATGCCATTGAAATGGCAGCTGCGGGATGAGAACAAGCACAAAATTGGGCGTGCAATACGGCTTTCCTCAGTACGAAATCCTCATCCACCCACTGTGCTGTCAGACTCAGCATGTTCATAGGGCTGACATCGCTGGTCCAAATGTCAGTCGTGAAGCTAATAGCAGTGACGCCCATAGCAAGTAGTTAATGGATATGCTTTTCAACAATACTGTGTAACTCCGGTAGTGTGTACCAGTCGGCGAAAGCCAACATCATCCACAACAGAGAACGGTTGATTGTTTGTCATGGGTAATGAATTTCATTATCTTGGCGTTTGATGGATTTCACCTTTTGAGTTGTCTCGCTTTAATGTTCTTACTCTTTCAAATGACTGGTCGACTTGAACTTGTTTAGTTGTTGGAAGCTTCTTTTTTCCCCCTTGCTTTTATTCTAGGTAGCCGCTGAACGTCTGGGGGTGATGCACGTTCAAATGAGTAATTAGGTTTGTGGTATTGAAAGGTTTCACTTTCTCCCCTCTGGAAATAATAGCGGCACAAATGTTGCATATGGCCTTTCTGTTATCTTCCTTTGAAACTTCAAAAATAGATCCACCCGGCAGACGTTGTGGGCTAGGTTAGGAATGCTGTGTTGCACGCGTAGTGCAGTATGTGTCGTGGCGTCATTACGTCATGTACCTACGTAATATAGGTGTGGCACGTCAGCTTTGACATCGGTTTTCCACATCGGCGTTGAACTAGACATCGGGCCGATGTTGCCATTTTTAGCTAATATTGGCTGTTTCCGATATGCTTACCGACTATATAGGCCATCCCTAATCATTGCACGTTTACCACATATGGTTCAATCTGTTAAATTCTTATTTTTCAGAGTAAATAACTCAAGGACACTAGAGAAGCTTTAACCAAGTTTAATCATTCCCCAAAGGTTCTGTACAGCTGAAAACAGACAGCAAAAGATTTGACTTCACAGTTTATATGCATCCTACTTAAAACACTCCCCTTTCTCTCCAATCCTTAATTTTAAGGCTCTACAGGATGCTAATAAAGAGGGTAACAGGATTCCAAACATTTATTACTCTTAAAGAGAATGTTTCCTCACCACCTGACCTCAACCCCTCATCTAATACACACTCCAAAGCCTTTCTTCTGAGAACCATTAACTTCTAACATAACCCAGTCTCTTTAATTTCCTATGTTTTATTTACGACGTCAATTATCAAAGTTTAGCACATTCCAACAAATGAAACCAGACGTCAACAATACTTTTCCCTCGTCAGCTCATTTTCGCCACAGTGGACACTCATTACATATTGCCATGCAAATATCACAAAGAAATCCCAGCGACATCCTGGAGGGACTGAGTAAACACTTGAACTGCACTCAACATGATTAGAACCCCTGAGTATCTGTTTAAGAATAGATCCTTGACTCTTCAGTGATGATTGATAACAGTGACTTTCGTTCTTCTGAGTCTACTGAAGCCAACCCCTCTGTCCTGAGAAGAGCAACGGTTTAGGGATACTTTCATTTCTTTTGTTTTCACCATTCATGCCATATTCTTACATATGGGTAGAGTTTTTTTGCTCGCACTCTGAAACCTTGACTGCCATTAAAGGAGGATAAATGTCTTTCCCCCCCCCCCCCGCAGCTTGCAGCTGCTGCAGAAATAGATGAGGAACCCGTTAGCAAAGCCAAACAGAGCCGTAGTGAAAAGAAGGCACGAAAGGTAACTAGCTTTTTAAAAACTGTCTGGACTCCATCATATTTTCATTAGACATTCCCATCTTAAAAGTGTACGTTGAAAAATGTAAATGACTATGCCACCTTTAACTATCCGTATAAACAATGGATAGTTCAGGAGTACGGTTCCAGTCAAAATATAACCCTTGATTTGCTTTTCTTCAGGCAATGTCAAAGCTTGGCCTCAGGCAGGTGACGGGGGTCACCAGGGTTACCATTCGCAAGTCTAAGAACATCCTATTCGTCATCACCAAACCAGATGTCTACAAGAGCCCTGCATCAGACACTTACATTGTCTTTGGTGAGGCTAAGGTAAGATAGATCCAGGATACCGTTATAATTGTATTTTCTGGTCCCCTTTTAAATCTGAAATGCTATTGGCATTGTTCCATCTAGTTTAGACTGTTCTTTCACGATAGTATGCGATTCTGGTTATCAGTCAAATATGCAGTGTAATATCCTTCAACCAAGGTGTTGGTGTTCTTGCTAAAGGATACCGCACTGATATATCTGCCCGTTTCTCTCCCTTTGTGTCTCAGATCGAGGATCTCTCACAGCAGGCCCAGTTGGCAGCGGCAGAGAAGTTCAAGGTACAGGGAGAAGCTGTGTCGAACATCCAGGAAAACACACAGACGCCCACCGTACAGGAGGAGAGCGAAGAGGAAGAGGTGAGGGCATTGAGGGGTGAAAAAGTTACTATGTAATAGGCAGGAGTTAATTTCTCTTCAGTGATGATTGATACAGTGACTTTCGTTCTTCTGAGTCTACTGAAGCCAAACCCTCTGTCCTGAGAAGAGCACTTAACTAATGATAGGGTTTAGTTTGTACATTATCAAAAATCGGGCACCATATGTTTTGTTGTACATTCAATTGTATAGCTCTGAGTCTAGTGGTTAGAGCGTTGGACAAGTAACCGAAAGGTTGCAAGTTCGAATCCCTGAGCTGACAAGGTAAAAATCTGTCGTTCTGCCTCTGAACAAGGCAGTTCACCCACTGTTCCTAGGCCGTCATTGAAAATAAGAATTTGTTCTTAACTGACTTTCCTAGTTAAATAAAGGTAAACATAATTTCCATGTAGTTTGATTGTAGTAGTCTCCCATGCTTAATGGGGTAATTTATGGGCCCAATCCAAAAGCCCAATATCCCCTGGAGATGATAGTGAATTGCAGTGCGAGTTGACTGTCAAATGTATATATACTAAGGTTTTGTCTCAATGCATAGGTTGACGAGACCGGGGTCGAGGTGAAGGACATTGAACTTGTGATGTCACAAGCGAACGTGTCGCGAGCGAAGGCTGTACGTGCCCTGAAAAACAACAACAACGACATTGTCAACGCAATTATGGTAAGTCATTTTTAGCACACAATTCCCCTTGTCGCCAGACAAAATCATATCTGGCACAGGGTTCCCTTCACTCCAAATATTTGTAGATTTGAATTGTGACCAAGTTACCATGGGATCTACCAGCAGGAGATAATTTCTCTTCATTGATGACTGATAGTGACTTTCGTTCTTCTGAGACTACTGAAGCCAACCTTTCTGTCTTAAGAGCAAAGCAGTGTTAACTATGATGGGGCTTAGTTTGTACATGCATCAACACATTGTGTTCTTATATTCACAGGAGTTGACGATGTAGGCTGCTGGAGTCGACGGGGTTCTGAAAGGTTGCTGATTTTAATCTATCGTTGGTACAATTTATACCCAAGGTAGAAATAAAGATGTGGCTTGGTAAATCGATGCGGTTTCCCACTTGTCTTTCATTTTGTGAAATTATGCATCTGACACGTCGTCTCTAAGGAACACTTGTCTCCAAGGGATTTGTCTGAACAGGGATATTGAATACAGTTGAGTCCTTTATAGGTGTAAACTCTGCTCTGTTTTACTGAACTTTCAGAAGTCCCTTGTCTTAAATAATATTGTAGGACTGGATATCTTATTTCGGCAGTTCAATATACATTCTACACAGAGGAGTGCACCACAGATTTAAGTCGGAAGGGTGGAGTTTTCATGAGCTGGTACTGGAAATCTATCTACTGTTACTATGACTCATCAGAAGACGTCAAGTGAAAACTGCCCCTCTTGAGTTACTGATGGATCAAGGAAGCTGTGGCATGCACTCGGGGAAGGTTGGTAAATGGGAATACAAAGAGTAGTGTCTGATATTTTGGGCCCCAAACCATTTCAAGCATTAGTATGATATCCTAGAAATACCTGACTGATGCTTATGATAATATACCAGGCATCGACCCAGAGTGTTTCGAAGAGTAGGTATGTTAACCCCTGATACAGGGTGTTTCCCCATCCCCCCCTAATGATAAAGGCTAGGAATAGAGTAACCGTAGATGTGGTCAGGCCAGGTCAACCACTTTTTAAAAACTAGGCAGGTCAGTTATGAACAAATTCTTATAATGACGGCCTAGGAACAGTGGGTTAACTGCCTTGTTCGGGGGCAGAGTGACAGATGTCTACCTTGTCAGCTCTGGGATTTGAGCTAGCAACCTTTCGGTTACTGGCCCAACCACTAAGCTACCTGGGGTCAAGTATGCTGCTATCTAGGGTTTGGCATTTTTCTTAATATACACTGCTCAAAAAAAAAGGGAACACTGAAATAACATCCTAGATCTGAATGAATGACATATTCTTAAATACTTTTTTCTTTTTCATAGTTGAATGTGCTGACAACAAATCACACAATTATCAATGGAAATCAAATTTATCAACCCATGGAGGTCTGGATTTGGAGTCACACAAAATTAAAGTGGAAAACCACACAGGCTGATCCAACGTTGATGTAATGTCCTTAAAACAAGTCCAAATGAGGCTCAGTGTGTATGACCTCCCTACAACGCCTGGGCATGCTCCTGATGAGGTGGCGGATGGTCTCCTGAGGGATCTCCTCCCAGACCGGGACTAAAGTATCCGCCAACTCTTGGACAGTGTGGTGCAACGTGGCGTTGGTGGATGGAGCGAGACATGTCCTCAATTGGATTCAGGTCTGGGGAACGCGCGGGCCAGTCCATAGCATCAATGCCTTCCTCTTGCAGGAACTGCTGACACACTCCAGCCACATGAGGTCTAGCATTGTCTTGCATTAGGAGGAACCCAGGGCCCACCACACCAGCATATGGTCTCACAAGGGGTCTGAGGATCTCATCTCGGTACATAATGGCAGTCATGCTACCTCTGGCGAGCACATGGAGGGCTGTGCGGCTAACCCACACCATGACTGACCCACCGCCAAACCGGAGGATGTTGCAGGCAGCAGAACGTTCTCCACAGTGTCTCCACTCTGTCACGTCTGTCACATGTGCTCAGTGTGAACCTGCTTTCATCTGTGAAGAGCACAGGGCGCCAGTGGCGAATTTGCCAATCTTGGTGTTCTCTGGCAAATGCCAAACGTCCTGCACGGTGTTGGGCTGTAAGCACAACCCCCACCTGTGGACGTCGGGCCCTCATACCACCCTCATGGAGTCTGTTTCTGACCATTTGAGCAGACACATGCACATTTGTGGCCTGCTGGAGGTCATTTTGCAGGGCTCTGGCAGTGCTCCTCCTTGCACAAAGGTGGAGGTAGCGGTCCTGCTGCTGGGTTGTTGCCCTCCTACGGTCTCCTCCACGTCTCCTGATGTACTGGCCTGTCTCCTGGTAGCGCCTCCATGCTCTGGACACTACGCTGACAGACACAGCAAACCTTCTTGCCACAGCTCGCATTGATGTGCCATCCTGGATGAGCTGCACTACCTGAGCCACTTGTGTGGGTTGTAGACTCTGTCTCATGCTACCACTAGAGTGAAAGCACCACCAGCATTCAAAAGTGACCAAAACATCAGCCAGGAAGCATAGGAACTGAGAAGTGGTCTGTGGTCACCACCTGCAGAACCACTCCTTTATTGGAGGTGTCTTGCTAATTGCCTATAATTTCCACCTGTTGTCTATTCCATTTGCACAACAGCATGTGAAATTTGTCAATCAGTGTTGCTACCTAAGTGGACAGTTTGATTTCACAGAAGTGTGATTGATTTGGAGTTACATTGTGTTGTTTAAGTGTTCCCTTTATTTTTTTGAGCAGTGTATATATTTCACTGTGACCTGCTGCTGATTATCAGGCAGATTGAGTGAGATTTCAGACACAAAGAATTCGAACACATCCAATTTTGATAAACTCTCATATACTGGGTGAAATACCACAGTGTGCCGTCACAGCAGCAGTATGTGTGACCTGTTGCCACAAGAGATGGGCAACAGTGAAGAACCCATATTTATGTTCCCTTTTGTGCTTTAACTATTTGCACATCGTTATATAGCCATAATATGACATTTGAAATGTCTTCCTTTGGAACTTCTGTGTGTGTGTAATGTTTACTGAGCATTCGTTTACCTATTTCACTTGCTTTGGCAAAACATATGGTAGCTGAGTCACATGAGTGAAGAGGCATTTTATTTAACTTGCCTAGTTAAATAAAGGTTAAGAACAAATTCTTATTTACAATGACTGCCTACTCTGGCCAAACCCTTACCTGACCCGGACGCTACCCTATGGGACTCCCGATCAAGGCCGGTTGTGATACAACCCAGGATCGAACCCAGGTCTGTAGTGACGCCTCTAGCACTGCATTGCCACTCAGGATCCCCAAGACAGAAGCACGTCATGACAACGTCTTAGCAGTTGTAGGTATGCTATTTAGGTTGTCATTATGGAGACACCGATTTCCTTAACTTTTTCCATAAAATATTAACGCGCTGATGTGCGTCAAGAAATACCGCGACAAAGCACAGGAAAACGACTTTAGGCGCCATAGAGCGCATGAGATAAATTGGTTGAAACTGCCTTCTAATGTCGACTTTGTTTATGGAAAACCATATCAAGCAAAACATGCAGTCAGTCATTGGTTATCGAGCGAGGGACATTTCAAATTGAAGTTATGGAACTTCTGTTATGGGGAGAAGTCCACAATGAAACTGACATTACATGTTGAGAAGGTTACATATGTTGGCCATTAAGTAGCCTAGTAATTTCTATGCCTATGTAGGTTACTGTATCCAACCATTTAATTCAATAAATATGTTGAAATCACTGGCGGCATTGCAAATAAACGTGTGCCACATATTATTAATATATGATTCGGTGATTGAAATTACAACCCCATCCTCAGTAGCCTATTCCAGCAGGCGTTTGGGCAACAGGAGCACTTCTTACCTCGTTATTTACGTTAAATGAGACTCAATTTGAACTAAGCAAGCTGCTAAATCGTCCACTTTACATCTTGCATAGGCTACTGTAGGCTATCGGGGAAATGTAATTAGCCTATGCCTATTGAAATGACAAGTCAATCTCGCAAATATGCCATCTATAACGGTTTGTAGTTTTAACATCTGGCACAATTGACAAAAAAATAGCCTAACATTTGTTATTTTTTAAATTCGTACAAATTTCTTGCACAGAGATTTCGAGATCCTCTGTCGAATTTTCACCCCACAAACTCTGTTGGATTTGTCTATCGTTATGCATTTAAGGGATTTATTGACAATCATGGCAGTCAAACGAGTTAACATCCATTGATGGAAAATGATCTGGCGAGTTTAATAAAGGCGAATTATAGTCACGTTAGCTCACAATTATTATTTTGATGTAAAACTGATTTCACCCCCAGTCATTATAAATTACGTCAATAGTCCTTAATTCGCTCGATAACGTTATGTAAAAAAAAAAAAAGAAAAAAAAAATTGTGGGGCTAATTGTGGCAACTCCCCTCTTGCTGCTGAAAACAAACATTCGGGCTAGTGTTCAGGCCTTGCCGTAGATGTTGAGTAGTTCACTGGGCGTAAGAAAATGTGACTAGACCTGGCAACCCTGCTCGTGAAGGCTCTAGAAACGTCGAAGGCGCGGTAGCTGCGTCACAGCGTCAGGTCCGATTCGGAGTCCTCGAGGTGTAAGACAGGGTGGCCTTGCAGTGTGTAGAATACAATACACAGTTCTGTAGTTCTCGCACACTTTTCTACAGCCCATTGAAACGAAATCCCCACAAGGACAGTATTCTAAATTGAATTGTGTATCCCCAAGGAGACGGCGATCACAACGGCATTTGACATACAACAAGACATGTAAGTTTGAGGAATGGCGAGCGCGTGCTCCTGTACAATTTTAGACAGCAAAAGGACGCTAGCGCCAGTAGCTAGCTAACGTCGTTGGGTTCGTTATGCTGCTAGCTACCTAGCATACCAACATGCTTTCGCGAAAGACGGGATGAACACCTAGCGATGATGGGCCTTCTTTCATAGCTATCTGTTAACTACCAAGCTCATTTACAATGCAAGTTCATGAGAATGCCAATAACCATCATTTGATAACTAGCGCTAGCTACTAACGTTAGCCAACTTAATATTTACTCGTTTTCTGTTTACTCAGTCCCTTTTGGCTAATGGGAATTTTGCCCATTAGTAGAAACTAACTAGTTAACTGGCTAACTATCTAGCTTACAGTAACGGAAGTTGGCTGGCTAGCTAACGCGTTAGTGTGGTCAAGTGCATGGCTCCGCATGGCGTGTTTTCCTGTCCATGTTCCAGTGAGCTAACGCTAGCCAGGTAGCAAAACATATTCTACAACTGATTAACTTTATTAACTAGCTAGATTAGTTAGCATATATATCAATCACCATGGGTTGGCCTTACCTACCTAGCTAGTTAGCTTACGTTAACCACAGAACGGAAATCCATTCACGAGATGTAACGTTAGCGTTCAAAGAGCTCTATCTAGCCTAAGTAGCTAGCCAGCTTAAGAGGATTTATAGAAATAATGAAATGGTTAGATAATGTCCAGTTGCTCTCAACAAAATGAAAGACTGTTTATCCTACTGCTGACTGTAGCTGTAAGGAAGCCAAGCGAGATTGCTAATGATACAGCATGCTCATTGTTGACTGTCCTTAATAGTAGCTAACGTTACGTGATTTCGGAAAGTATTCAGGCACGTTGACTTTTCCCACTTTTTATTTTATTTTTTATTTCACCTTTATTTAATCAGGTAGGCTAGTTTGAGAACAAGTTCTCATTTGCAACTGCGACCTGGCCAAGATAAAGCATAGCAGTGTGAACAGACAAGAGTTACACATGGAGTAAACAATTAACAAGTCAATAACACAGTAGAAAAAAAAGGTGAGTCTATATACATTGTGTGCAAAGGCATGAGGAGGTAGGCGAATAATTACAATTTTGCAGATTAACACTGGAGTGATAAATGATCAGATGGTCATGTACAGGTAGAGATATTGGTGTGCAAAAGAGCAGAAAAGTAAATAAATAAAAACAGTATGGGGATGAGGTAGGTGAAAATGGGTGGGCTATTTACCGATAGACTATGTACAGCTGCAGTTGGTGAGGGAGATAAGTCTCCAACTTCAGCGATTTTTGCAATTTTGCCACATTTTATGTTAAAGCCTTATTCTAAAATGGAGGGCGGAAAAAAATCCCCCTCACCTGTACACACACTACTCCTTAATGACAAATCTATAACTTGTCTGTAGAAATGTTAGCAAATGTATTTAAAATAAAAACAGAAATACCACATTTACATAAGTATCCCGAACCTTTGCTATGAGACTCAAAATTGAGTTCAGCTGTATCCTGTTTCTATTGATCATTCTTGAGCTGATTCTACAACTTCATTGGCATTCTCCTGTGGTAAATTCAATTGAATGGACATGATTTGGAAAAGCACAAACCTGTCAACAAAATGAAAGGTCTCACAGTTGACAATGTCTGTCAGAGCAAAAACCCAGTCACGAGGCCGAAGGAGTTGTCCATAGAACTCAGAGACAAGATTGTGTCAAGGCACAGATCTGTAGGAGGGTCCCCAAAAATGTCTGCAGCATTGATGGTCCCCAAGAACCATCGATGGTCCCCATCATTCTTAAATGAAAGAAGTTTGGAACCACCAAGACGCTTCCTAGAGCTGGCCGCCCAGCCAAACTGAGCAATCTGGAGAAGGACTTTGGTCAGGGAGGTGACCAAGAACCCGATGATCACTCTGACAGAGCTCCAAAGAACCTTTCAGAAGGACAACCATCTCTGCAGCACTCCACCAATCAGGTCTTTATGTTACTGTCCAGACAGAAGCCACTCCTCAGTAAAAGGCACATGACAGCCCGCTTGTAGTTTGCCAAAAGGCACCAAATGACTCTTAGACCATGAGGAACAAGTTACTCTGGTTGGGTGAAACCAAGATTGAACTCTTTGGCCTGAATGCTAAGTGTCACATCTGGAGGTAATCTGGCACCATCCGTAAGGTGAAGCGTGGTGGCAGCATCATGCTATGGTGGTGTTTTTCAACAGCAGGGACTGGGAGACTAGTCAGGATCGAGGCAAAGATGAACTAAGCAATGTACAGAGAGGTCCTTGATGAAAACCTGCTACAGTACTCTCAGGACCTCAGGCTGAGGGTGAAGGTTCAGCTTCCAGCAGGAGTGGCTGTGCGACAAGTCTCCAATGTCCTTGAGTGGCCCAGCCAGAGCCCTGACCGGTCGAACATCTTTGGATAGACGTGAAAATGGCTGTGCGGCGATGCTCCTCCTCCAACCTGACAGAGCTTGAGAGGATCTGCAGGGAAGAATGGGAGAAACTCAAATACAAGTGTGCCAAGCTTGTGACTCGAGGCTGTAATCGCTGCCTAAAGTTCTTCAAAGTACTGAGTGCTTTATCATTATGGGGTATTTTGTATAGATTGAAGGGGGGACAAAAACAATTTAATCCATTCCAATAAGGCTGTAACATAACAAAGTGGGGGGGGAATTCAAGGGGTCTGAATTCTTTCCGAATGCACTGTAAGATCAGCTGTATGGTAAGAGAAATTACATTTGCATTGGGGCTTTTCTAATCCAACTGTAACAGAATCACATGAGAGCAGGAAGTAGTTAAATTAATGAAAAAAATCTAATGTTTTTAAATGATCACAGTTGAGTTTGCATATGTGATTGGCATGACATAATGCCAGCTTTGAAGAGCTATAGATGTTTCAATCAGCTTTGACATAGCATCAGTATTTTCCATCCTCTTTTGATATGATCACTGTGAATTTGTTGACAGCCGGGTTGCTTTTTAATAAATGCTCAGCCGTTTTCCATTTTGGAACCATCTTGCCTTTACTGTACTCGCAGCAAATTGATGCCTTATTGGCAACCTGATACACCTGTCTTTGACGGTGAGCCTTTGTGTCACAACTCGCAACTGTGTCCCCCCTGCTCCATGCAGGTGCTTCACAGCCGTTTGTCCCCGCCTCCCACTATTAGTAATGATTTAGGGTGATTTGCATGCAGTTTGCGATCCAAGACAACATTGCTGGTAAATACCAGCAGGAGATTCTCCCTCTCCAGTGATGATAGATACAGTAACTTTTGCTATTCTGATTCTCCTGAAGCCAACCATTCTGTCCTGCGGTGCTTTTCTCAATTCACAAAATATTATGTAGTACATTGGCATTCTTTGAGTTTCTTGATCTGTGTTTCCAGGCATCCAGCGACTGCTAAGTGGTATGACAGACGGGACTCCGTCTACATCGAGTTCTGCGTAGCGGACAGCAAGGATGTCAAGATCAATTTCGAGAAAGCAAAGTTTGCTTTCAGGTGAGTTATGACATCTGTCAATGGAGTTTTAAAGAAAAGGTTTGCCGAACTGCTCTAGGCATTTGAAAATCCTTCTAATTCATTTTAAATATGTGCTCCGGGACTTTAGCAACTACTAAGTATATTTTAACCCTCCCACTTTGGGCTGGATGTGTCGGGGCTCACTTTGGCTTGTGAGTGCTACCTTCAGAACTACTGGTTAAAAAGTATACATAAGTTCCGGAGAATCCATTTTAAGTCAAATTTATGCTGAATTCTTTTCACCCCTCCCTTTACCAGTTGTCTTGGAGGAACTGACCAAGTCAAACACGAGAATGAAGTAGACCTTTTCGAAGCCATTGATCAAAATGTGAGGCACTCAATCACTTCATTACATTGTCACCCTGTCCTCGGGACGAGGTACAGATTGCATGAGGTATAAGTAATGGAACTTAATTTTGCGGAATGAAAGTGTTCATGTATCTCTTGTACACACACACACAGGAATCCATGCACAAACGCACAGATCGGTCAGTGTTGTGTTGTTTGCGAAAAGCAGAACCTGGGAAGCCGTGGCTGAGGCTAACAAAAGAGAAGGCTAAGGTCAGTTCTAGTGTCTAATGTATTTGCCATATATAGTTAAATAAAAGTTCTGTGCTTAAGTATTGGTTGATAATTGATTTCGGAACACGCTGAATTCTAAATGCATGTAAGGAGCCAGGAAGATGACCTCCAAACGAGCATCTGCAAGCTTTTTGTCATGCGTGTTATCCCTCAACAGCTAACTTGGCTCAGTGTCGACTTTAACAACTGGAAAGACTGGGAGGACGATTCGGATGAGGAGCTAGGCAACTTCGATCGTTTCTCAGAGGTAGGAGATGGGGATATGGCGTTCAACACACAAGAAGCAATGGCTAAAGTAAGGGCTCTAGGGCAACTGGTGAACTTGCTCTTGATTGCTGTATGGACGGTTGGGCCAAGACTGTACAAATGAGTACATGGCAGCATGATGATATTTGGCTCAGACTGTTCTTTGTGATTCTGATTGCAGATGATGAACAACATGGGAGGGGAAGATGACCTACCTGATCTAGATGGTGCTGATGATGTAAGAGCTACTCTGTGGAGTTCATTCTCTTTTTCTCCGTTTCACTTTACTTGACTTTTTACAAAAACACAATGTCATGTGCCTCTTGTGTATGAGCTTGCTAATGACTGATCAGTCCCTTTAGAAGAATGTGTGGGGCACAATATGTTCAAATCTTAATTGCGACGGTCATATCAGCGAGTCACACAAATTTCCCCTGGTGGCACTGTTGCCACTAGGTTTCTCCAGTTGGTTGCACCAGTTTCCTGCGGCGGCATGCAATAGAGAAAATGAGTAATCGTCTTTATAAAGATATTCAGTGCTTTATTAACCCTTCTCCTACAATTTCCGCGGCCCTGTGGAAATCAAATTAACGAAGAAGAAAATCCATCATAATCCCTGTTTAAGATATGTTTTTTGAGTGGGTTGCGTCTCAATCCGCCAATATCGGTCTTCGGCATCTGCCATGGTGACACTGCGAAAATCGCCCTTATCACAAATCGTTCAGTTTGGCCAAACTATTATGACCCCTCTGTGGAAAGATGAGACTCTCACGGAGTCACGGGACTTGTCTGAGGTCAGTACAACTACTGATGACAATTTCTGTATGTATCGTCCAAACAATTTGGCCGACACACTACGAACACGTACATGTGGTTGTTTTGCTCCAGGACAACCATAAGGCTCATAAGACTCGTCTGAACGTCCCTAGTACCAGTTTAAGAAATGTATGGAAGTACAGTACCTTCGGAAAGTTTTCGGACCCTTTGGCTTTTTCCAGATTTTGTTACGTTACAGTCTTATTTTAAAATGGATTAAATAAATAAAAATCCTCAGCAATCTACACACTACCCCCCCCATAATGGAAAAAGTGAAAACGGGTATTACTGTTTTTATTTCTAAGAATTCAGACCCTTAGCTATGAGACTTGAAATTAAGCACAGGTGCATCCTGTTTCCATTGATCATCTTTGATGTTTCTACAACTTGATTGGAGTCCACCTGGGGTAAATTCAATTGATTTGATGTGATTTGGAACGGCACACACCTGTCTATATAAGGTCTCACAGTTGACAGTCCATGTCAGAGCAAAAACAAAGCCATGAGGTTGAAGGAATTGTCCATAGAGCTCTGAGACATGATTGTGTCGAGGCACAGATCTGGGGAAGGGTACCAAAAAAATTCTGCCGCATTGAAGGTCCCCAAGAACACAGTGGCCTCCATCATTCTTAAATGGAAGAAGTTTGGAACCCACCAAGACTCATCCTAGAGCTGGCCGCCGGGCCAAACTGAGCAATCGGAGAAGGGCCTTGGTCAGCGAGGTTGCCAAGAACCTGATGTTCACTCTGACAGAGCTCTAAAGTTCCTATGTGGAGATGGGAGAACCTTCCAGAAGGACACCATCTCTGTAGCACACCACCAATCAGGCCTTTATGGTAGTGGCCAGACGGAAGCCACTCCTCAGTAAAAGGTACATGACAGCCCGCTTGGAGTTTGCCAGACGGTACCTTAGACTCTCAGACCATGAGAAACAAGACTCTCTGGTCTGCTGAAACCAAGATTGAACTGTTTGGCCTGAATGCCAAGTCTCACGTCTGGAGGAAACTGGCACCATCCCTACGGTGAAGCGTTGTGGTGGCAGCATTATGCTGTGAGCATGTTTTTCAGCGGCGGGGACTGAGAGACGAGTCAGGATTGAGGCGAAGATGAACAAAGCAAAGTACAGAGAGCTCTTTGGTGAAAACCTGCTCAGGACCGCAGACTGGGGCGAAGGTTCACCATCCTACAGGACAATGACCCTAAGCACACAGCCAAGCAACGCAGGAGTTGCTTCGGAACAAGTCTCTGTATGTCCACATGTTAGCTTAGTAGAACCCAGTTTTCAGATTTTTTTGGCAAAAATCTCTATTGAACAAATCTTTACGCACTAATCTAGGCTTATTTAGGTTCAATTCACCACCTGAGTAAGTACAAACTCAAATGCTAGATTGCTAACTAATGCCCAATGCTAGTATCCATGTATTAATCTAACAGTAAATGTAATCTCCTAAAAAACTTTGCAGTTGTAGCCTACTTCCCAGTGAGACTTATGCAATCACAATGGCGGATGTGCATTTCGCGTGCTCTATATCTCAAAAGCCATAGGCCTTTAAAATATCTTTGTTTTAAAAGGGTGCTATTGAGCTCAATATTGAGAGAGCTGTGAAATGCCTCTTCAATAGTGACAACCGTATAACACAGGATAGCTGTTTTCACCGTAATTGGATTTTGAAATGTTCTACAATCTGAAGAGATTCTCCCAGAGCATTATTTTCCCCCCCGGGAAGGGCAGTGAGTGGCCCACTTGTCACCGCAGAAGTCCCCAGCCAAACAGGCACTGGGCCATGGCAGATACTTTCATTGCAGGAATCATGAAGATAATGCTCTTAACTGTTTTTGAGCAAATCATGGTTTTAACCTAACCCCTTAGAAAAATAGGAAGTTTTGCATGTAGAATGTGCAGCTCGCATCCATACGACCAATTACAAATTGAACTTCCACAGCCAAGTAAACGGGTCGCAAAATGCGACTAAATTGCCAGTCAGGAGCCCTTTCATATGCAACTTCTCATGCTTATTTCTATTCCTGTTTAGGATGAGTCTGCAGATAGTGACGATGAAAGTAAGTGAAATGTTTTCTCATCACACAGATTTCTAATAATTTTTATACTCTGACATCCCTTAACCCAGAAATGTTAAGTGCTATCCGAAGTATATTGTTGTTTTTATCTCACGGCCATTTATTTACTTTCCATTATTAATAATTTTTCTCTCCCAGAAATGCCTGATTTGGAATGAAAAACCTCAAACCTGGAAGAGGGATGGAAGGAAGAATCAAACTATCTTGAAATTGAAGACTGGGGGAAAAGAATCTGTACAGATATGAGTCGGTAGCCATGTTTAAATCCATAGCCTCTGCTCCAGAGCTAATTTCCAATCAGTCCACTTAAGGTTGATATGCATAGTGTTGTACAGAGTAGCAGTCTCCACTTCCATTTGCAGTGCTGCACTCTTGGCGTGTCCTGTTTTTACTATTATTAGATTAAGCATTCATGATTTGTTACGGATGTACTGTATAGTCATCCTCAACCTAGAAAGCAATACATGTGAAGAGATTGTCAAGTGTAATGAAAAGTAATTAAACATCTGTTTTATCCTCCCCCACAAGGTTCTGTGTTAAGTTAGTTGAGCAGTGTACCAGAACAGTGTAACATTTTCTGTTTGGTTCCCACTTGTGAGCCTCCCTCCCCTGTGGCATATAGATAGTGATCAGAGAAACGGTTCCGTGTTTCAGTAGCTTAGCCTTTACGCTTACATGTTTCCCTTTCTTCCTCACCTGTTATGTCGCAAACAGTTTTTCAATGCTATGTTCATTTAGATTTTAAATGTTCTGGAATTCATTACAGGCATCGGACTTGATATGTTGCTTCCCACTTTTTATTATTTGACTAATCCTGTATTACAATTTGCGATCCAACAGCAGTTGAGTTATTCATCACACATTTACGCAGGAATAGAGCATACACATTCCTATCTGTTTAGGCCTTTGTAAACATCTGGATTTGTCTTGTACCCTAAAGAATATTCCATCTGTTTAGAGTTATGGCAGTTAAAATATCCCTTGTGTGGGGAGTGGGTTGTTGATATGAGATGGTAAACTTGTATAATGACCAAATTATATTTGCACTGTCAAGACAATGTAAGTCCGGGGAGTTGAATAGAAGCGTCGTTATTGGTGTGTATGTCAACTTGTCAGGTTATCACAGGCTGAAGAACTTAAATTGATGTTGAATTGCAGTGGATTTTTTTATTTTTTATTGTCTACGTCTTTTTAATAAACTAAGACTCGTGTTTCACACGGTGTGTGTTTGAAGACTGTCTATGCGTGTCAAAGCAGTTTTAGGGTGCGACATGGCTACTGAAATACATGAATCACTGTTTTTCCAAAACCATTTACCAAGAACAGGCTACTGTATAAAGCTACATGCCTCAGCCTCCAGACATATCTGGACAGCTGCTCGCTGAAGAAGGAAAATAAATATCCTAGAAATAATTCTGCTCTGTGTTCAATATCTATCACCAATAACGTTATGAGCGCTTGGGTGCACGCTTGTTTCCCCCCCAACCTTGCACTTTTAAATAGGCTACAATAGCCTATACTAATTAAGCAAAAAAGGTACAAGGGAGTGTGGTACATTGGTATTATACCATGGCTATGGGCTGTTATTATGCACAACGCAGAGTGCCTGGAAATGGCCCTGAGCCATGGTATATTGGCCATATACCACAAACAGGTGAGGTGCCTTATTGCTGGTATAAACTACTTACCAATGTAATTGGAGCAGTAACAAATGTTTTGTCAGCCAATCAGCACTCGGGGCTCGAAACACCCAGTTTATAATCAACATTTGTATTGTATATTGTATCATCTGTTCTTTCGGGGTGAAATGGAGAGGAGAGTGACATCAAATCAAATTTATTTATATAGCCCTTCATACATCAGCTGATATCTCAAAGTGCTGTACAGAAACCCAGCCTAAAACCCCAAACAGCAAGCAATGCAGGTGTAGAAGCACATGTCTGAGCAGCGGATGACCACCAGGTATAGGGGATGGGGAGGCCACTGTGAAAGATGGCCACTGAGAACTATGGTTATCTACACCAAGCATTAAATGTCAAAGTACATATAGAATCAGTATCTGTCTAATTACACTAAAATGAGAATAGGGCTATATATAAACATTTAAAAAAAGAAAGCATACTGCGTTAAATTCCAGTGTGATGGGTGAAAAGTGTCACTAAAAATATAAATGTTGTACATACAATAATTTTCTATTTCTGTAGGTATTTTTGTAATTGTAACTTTAGGGATGACTACATTCATGTGAGTTGTATAGATGTAATTCTAATTGAAAACAAGTCTAAGTGTGTGTTAGTAAATTCACTCTGGCTATCTTATCAGATTTCAGATGTCCAATCATCTACCTCGCAGAATACTTGATGCAATCAATCACCAAGTTTGCAGACTACACAAAAGTAGTTGGCTTGATTACCAAACAACGACAAGACAGCCTACAGGGAGGAGGTGAGGGCACTCTGAGTGTGGTTGCAGGTAAACAACCTCTCACTCAACATCAACAAAACAAAGGAGATGATCGTGGACTTCAGGAAACAGCAGAGGGAGCAACCCCCTATCCACATCGAAGGGACAGCAGTGGAGAAGGTGGAAAGTTCCTCGGCGAACACATCACAGACAAACTGAAATGGTCCAACCACAGAGTGTGGTGAAGAAGGAGCAACGGCGCCTCAACCTCAGGAGGCTGAAGAAATGTGGCTTGTCACCCAAAACCCTGACAAACTTTTACAGATGCACAATCAAGAGCATCCTGTCGGGCTGTATCACAGCCTGGTACGGCAACTGCACCGCACTCAACCGCAAGGCTCTCCATGACACCTACAGCACCCGATGTAACAGGAATGCCAAAAAGATCATCAAGTAGGGTTGCAGAGGATTGGAATCTTTCAGGGAAAATGGGAAGTAAAGCCAGAGAATGAGGAATTTTGCTGAAATTCATCAAAAATGTTAGCTTATAACAGTGAACCTTTTTTTTGTGGGATACACATAAGGCAATTCTAGGTCTTGTGGCATATTTTGGATAAACTATCCCAAATTCAATGGAATTGAAACCCTCTGCATGCACAGTGAATTCTTCCATCATGTGCAGTGCACTCTTCCATCACATGTCCAGCTGATTCTCAAGATCTTGCACACTAATGAGATGCTATTGAGCCCACACTACTACACTGTCTGAGCCAAGGACAACATGCTTTCTGGTAAATTGTGATTACAATACTGGGTGGGGTGAATATATTTTATTTGACATGACTTTTTTGTTAACTAGTAAATAGTAGCCTACAGCAACGTGTGTTTCAATCCTTTCTAACTTAACAATTTCTGCAAGTTAGTTTTTGCTACCATGTGGGTTTTAGCTTGCTTGGGCCTGCTAACTGAGGAGTGTTAATGTTTCATAAAAAATGTATCTTACAAAGGAGTTGTTTAATCTAACTGCTTAACTATTTGTACATGGAATTGTATCTGTTTTTTTTCTCTCTAATTCCCCCCCCCCTAATCTTTACAGGAAATTGCCACGGGCACTATCTGATGTGTGGAGACATTTCGCTGCAGCTAATGTAGAAGGAAAGGCTGTGTACATTTGAAAATACTGTGCCAAATCATATGTGAAGAATGCAACAAAAATGCAGAATCATCTGGCCAAGTGCATAATGTTCCCTCAGCGCTCACAACAAGCAACCTCTGACAAAAGTCCCTCTGCTTCTATTCGAGGTGTAAATGATGAATCAGACACCTTACCGATAGCAACAGCTCATGGTCCTCCTGAAATCATACGTTTTTTTGCCTCAATGGAGGAACGTAGTCAGAGAAATGCTGATGAATGTCTTGCTCGGGCTGTGTATGCAAATGGTTCACCTCTGATGCTCACAGGCAATGTGCATTGGAAGAGATTTCTGAAAGTTCTTCGCCCAGGATACACCCCTCCAACCAGACATGCTTTATCTACTCATTTGCTGGATGCAGAGTTCAAGTGAAGTTCAAGCAAATCATAGAGATAGCAGACTATTGCGATCATCTCTGATGGGTGGTCGAATGTTTGTGGTCAAGGAATAATTAACTACATCATCTCCACCACACAACCAGTATTCTACAAGTGCACAGACACAAGGGACAACAGACACACTGGTCTCTACATTGCAGATGAGCTGAAGGCAGTCATCAATGACCTTGGACCACAGAAGGTATTTGCACTGGTGACAGACAATGCTGAGAACATGAAGGCTGCTTGGTCTAAAGTGGAGGAGTCCTACCCTCACATCACACCCATTGGCTGTGCTGCTCATGCGTTGAATCTGCTCTTCAAGGACATCATGGCACTGAAAACAATGGATACACTCTACAAGAGAGCCAAGGAAATGGTTAGGTATGTGAAGGGCCATCAAGTTATTGCAGCAATCTACCTCACCAAGCAAAGTGAGAAGAATAAGAGCACCAGTTTGAAGCTGCCCAGCAACACCCATTGGGGTGGTGTTGTTGTCATGTTTGACAGTCTCCTGGAGGGGAAGGAGTCTCTCCAAGAAATGGCCATATCACAGTCTGCCGATATGGACAGCCCCATGAAGAGGATCCTCCTGGATTATGTATTTTGGGAGAGAGTGGTAAACAGCCTGAAACTCCTGAAACCTATAGCAGTAGCCATTGCACGGATTGAGGGAGACAATGCCATCCTGTCTGTTATTCAGACTCTGCTTGCAGATGTAAGAGAAGAAATCCGTACTGTCCTGCCCACTTCATTGTTGTTTCAATCAGAGGAAACTGCAGTTCTGAAATACATCAAAAAGTGTGAAGAATACTGCCTGAAGCCCATACACACTGCAGCTTACATGTTGGACCCCAAGTATGCTGGCAAGAGCATCCTGTCTGGTGCAGAGATCAACAAGGCCTATGGTGTCATCACTACCGTGTCTTGCCACCTTGGCCTGGATGAGGGCAAGGTTCTTGGTCCAAGCAAGGCCTTTGGGATGGAGATGCAATATGGCAGTCGTGCCAACATATGTCATCAACCACCCGGTGGAAGGGACTTTGTGGATCTGAGGCTCTTTCCCCTGTTGCCTCTATCATCCTCCAAATCCCACCAACATCAGCCACCTCAGAGCGCAAATGGTCCTTGTTTGGGAACACACACACACACCAAAGCATGCAACAGGCTGACCAATACAAGAATTGGTGGCCACCCGGACAAATTTGAGCCTGACATCAAGCCAACCTCAACAAGGTTGGAAAGTGACCGTGAAGATGAGGCCTCAGAGTCTGATGTTCAAGAAGTGGACATAGAGGTCTAGGGAGAAGACATGGAAGCCTGAGAGGAACACAACCAAAGTTTTAGTTTCCAGACTATCATTTTACAGATGTATGTTGAAAAAGTTTTGGGTAGAGGATCATTGGGGATCATTCAATATTCCCTTTTGTTGTTCAGTGAAATCATCCTATGTGAAGAGTCAACTCATTTAATTAAAGTTCAATTCGTAACAAAATTGTTGTTTTTATTTCTATTGGACGGATTTAATCATTTGCAATTATGTCTACTTATGATAAGGTAAAAGGTTTATGTTTCTGTCTCCATACAATATGGTAAATATATCCAATGCAAAAAAACATTAAATTTAAATGATATTAATATTAATTTGCATATATTCCCGTTAATTCCCACGGAAAGTTTCCACCTCTGAATATTCCCCAAAATGTGCAACCCTATCAAGAACAACCACCTGAGCCACTGCCTGTTCACACCGCTACCATCCAGAAGGCGAGGTCAGTACAGGTGCATCAAAGCCGGGACTGAGAGACTAAAAAACAGCTTCTATCTCAACGCCATCAGACTGCTAAACAGCAATCCCTAACTCAGAGAGGCTGCTGCCTACATTGAGACCCAATCACTGGCCACTTTAATAAATGGATCACTAGTCACTTTTAAATAATGCCACTTTAATGTTTACATATCTTACATTACTCATATCATATGTACGTAATGTATTTTATACCATCTATTGCACCTTGCCTATGCCACTCATCTATATACTTATATGTTCATATTCTCATTCACGCCTTTAAATATGTGTATATTAGGTAGTTGTTGGGGAATTGTTAGATTACTTGTTAGATATTACTGCAGTGTCGAAACTAGAAGCACAAGCATTTCGCTACACTCTCATTAACATCTGCCAACCATGTGTCCGTGACCAATAAAAATGTGATTTGATTTGCGAACACGCAACACCCGTCGAATATGACAGGTGTCAGTAATAGTCGGCAAGAAAACGTAATTGAATTGTTGCCAGCAGCACAGTTGCTCTAGATAACATGAAAACAGCCTAACCAGCTCTGCTAGGGCAGGCAAAATGGTCATAGTGAGGTGTTCTCTCATTTGTATCTGGAATTAGCTATCCAACTTTGCTTGGGTGCTTGACTGCTGTTGTGAGGTCAGAATGCTCGAATCAAACCTACAACCCTACTCCTCAGACAAACGAGATTGTGATCTGAACGCTCTGAGAGCGAAAGACACTGAATTTACGAATGGACAATGTGACAACTCTCTGAATTTACCAACGGACAATCTGACAGCACTCTGAATTTACGAACGCCCAGAGCACACTTGCACTCCACAGTGAATATACAAACACACCCTAAGAAGCGATTGATGTGTTCAATGTGAGCTATTTTTATGCCTCCCTTGCTTACGTTCCGTCTCAGCTTCTTTTACTTTCGGTTTTGTACACCAGCTGAAAATACAATACTTTTTTGGTTATGGAAAATATATTTCACTGCGGTTTAGATGGTACAATGATTCTCTACACTATACTTCCTTGTTTTGTGACATTAACGGAAATTAGGCGAACTATTAGAATTTTAGCAACCAGGAAATGGCGGATTGATTTCTACATAGAGCATCTTTAAACGACAACCTCCCATCTCAATACTATCTCATCATCACTTCCTGTTGCATTCTGACCAGACACACTTTACGCTCTCATGATTCCGAGGGAGACATCCGGTCGGGTCCTAGAGCCGCTATTTGTATTCGGTATTGAATGAGAGTAATTAAATAGTTATGCCATGAAAGCTGTGGAAGACGATTAGGAAGTGTGAGACGAGAGGAGGTAGTGCGTTGAAAAGGGTTCAACAATAAAGGGGATAATGTGAAATGGCTTAATGAGAAAGCAATAGTTATCGATTAAAAATCAGTTTCTTTTGAGTAAACAATATTATCAAATCAAATTTTATTTGTCACATACACATGGTTAGCAGATGTTAATGCGAGTGTAGCGAAATGCTTGTGTTTCTAGTTCCAACAATGCAGCTTTAACCAACGAGTAATCTAACCTAACAATTTCACAACAGCTACCTTATACACACAAGTGTAAAGGGATGAACAATATGTACATAAAGATATATGAATGAGTGATGGTACAGAACGGCATAGGCAAGATGCAGTAGATGGTATCGAGTACAGTATATACATATGAGATGAGTTATGTATGTATGTATGTATGTATGGTATTTGTTTTATGCTTTTCTTGAATGTGCCCATTTTGTGAAATGAAACTCTGGCAAAACTGAAGATTAAATACAGTGCATTTGGAAAGTATTCAGACCCCTTGACTTTTTCCACATTGTTACATTACAGCCTAGTTCTAAATGTAAAAAAAAAAATTGTATCCCTCAATCTACACACAATACCCTACAATGACAAAATCAAACAGGTTATTTGACATCTCTGCAAATGTATTAAAAATGAAATATCACATTTTCACATGTTTTCAGGCCCTTTACTCAGTACTTTGTTGAATCATATTTGGCAGCGATAACAGCCTTGAGTCTTCTTGGGTATGACACTACAAGTTTGGGACACCTGTATTTGGGGAGTTTCTCCCATTCTTCTCTGCAGATCCTCTCAAGCTCTGTCAGGTTGGATGAGGAGCGTCGCTGCACAGCTGTTTTCAGGTCTCTACAGAGATGTTCGATCGGGTTCAAGTCCAGGCTCTGGCTGGGCGACTCAATGACATTCAGACTTGCCCCGGATCCACTACTGCATTGTCTGTGTGCTTAGGATCATTGTCCTGTTGGAAGCTGAACCTTCGCCCCAGTCTGAGTTCCTGAGCGCTCTGGTGCAGGTTTTCATCAAGGATCTCTCTGTGCTTTGCACCGTTCATCTTTTCCTCGATCCTGATTAATCTCCCAGTCCCTGCCACTGGAAAACATCCCCACAGCATGCTGCTGCCACCACCATGCTTCACCGTAGGGATGTGCCAGGTTTCCTCCAGACATAACGCGTGGCATTCAGGCCAAAGAGTTCAATATCTTTGTTTCATCCGACCAGGGAATCTTGTATCACATGGTCTGAGAGTCCTTCAGGTCCCTTTTTGCAAATTACAAGCGGGCTGTCATGTGCCTTTACTGAGGAGTGGCTTCCGTCTGGCCACTCTACCGTACAGGCCTGATTGGTGGAGTGCTGCAGAGATGGTTGTCCTTCTGGAAGGTACTCCCATCTCCGTAGAGGACCTCTGGAGCTCTGTCAGAGTGACCATTGGGTTCTTTGCGACCTCCCTGACCAAGGCCCTTCTCCCCCGATTGCACAGTTTGGCCAGGTGGCTAGCTCTAGGAAGAGTCTTGGTGGTTCCAAACTTCTTCTATTTAAGAATGATGGAGGCCAATGTGTTCTTGAGGACTTTCGATGCTGCAGAAATGTTTTGGTACCCTTCCCCAGATCTGTGCCTCAACACAATCCTGTCACGGAGCTATAAGAACAATTCCTTCTACCTCATGGCTTGGTGTTTGCTCTAAAATGCACTGTCAACTGTGGGACCTTATATAGACAGGTGTGTGCCTTTCCAAATCATGTTCAATCAATTGAATTTACCACAGATGAACTCCAATCAAGTCGTAGAAACATCAAGGATGATCAATGGAAATAGGATAGATAGTTGTGTCCTACAGAGCAGGTTTTTGCTGCAGGATTGGATAGTCTTTATAAAAGTTCAATGATGTTTTGCACAATGATAAAGTGTGTGTGTCTATTCAAATGTAGGCCACTGTAGAACACACTTCCAAGAATTAGACAGGTGCAGGGTTCAACAAATGTCATATGAAATTAATAGAAACACCTGCACGCAGTTATGTTACCATGAATTTTAATGCACTAAAATAAATTCATGAAAGCCTAGAATGTAGGTTGTTCCATTCCTTTAATATAATCTATGTTCTCATTCTGGAAATTTGCCTAATTCATTATTGGAGATGTAGTAGCCTATACCACAATATTGCAAAATTAAAACATGAATTTAATTAAAAGGGATTTGCTTCGGGATTTTGGCAATGAAGCCCTGTATCTACTTCCCAATAGTCAGATGAACTCATGGATACCATTATGTCTCTGCATCCAGTATGAAGGAAGTTAGAGGTACTTTCGTGAGCCAATGCTAACTAGCGTTAGTGCAACCATTGAAGTCTATGGCATCTACTAGCATGCTAGCTGATACCATAGACCTCTGGGCATTGTGCTAATGCTAGTTAGCAATTGCACTAACTCTCGTTAGCAACTTCCTTCAAACTGCACGAAGATACATACATTTTTTTATTCATGAGTTCATCTGATCCTGGTGAAGTAGATAATGGGCTTCATTGCCAAAATCCCTAAGTAATCCTTTAACAGAATCATTTACAATGAAATGTTCGACTTTATAACAATGTAACAGGAAATTAATAGGTTAAAATTGTGGCAGTGTATAAGTATATTAAAAGTAGCAGAGCAGCACACATATGCACTACACTGAATTTGCAGACCTTCAACACAAGAACCATATGGTGTGAGAGACCACATCCCTACTTTGTAGTGGGCTATCTTTATAAAAAAAATGGCACAAACTAATCTCATGATGTCTATACTCGAGACAGTCAAGTTTCAACTTTATTTCTCCCAGAGGACAATTTATTTTTGATGCAGATGAGTACTAGACAATAAAAACATAAAATCCACATGGATCTGAATGAGGGTAAAATGAAGATGTCACAGCGGTCCACCCCTTAATTTCATGCGAAGGAAGCTTCAATCCAGTTGTAGGAGTAACATGTTTCTCCAGACAAAAACTTAAAATGTAGATGATTTGAGTGCTGCTGAAATTTGTTTTGCATGTAGCTGAACATTTCAGGTCATGCACTTTTAGCTTGGAAAATGCTCAATATGGTCCCTGATGACAGTGAAATGTGGGGAAATGTGTGAGATGACAGGCCAAATACATTTGTAATCTGAAATAACACTGTGATAACTATTTTCAGTACCAGTAGGTTATGTATATACTCTGTGTCTAGTATTATACCAAATATACTTATCTAACTCGGTTTCCCATACTCATTTGTGTTTATACTCAAATTCATACTACTTTTAATTACATTGTATTGATCCATACCTTCATTTTTGTGTGTAGCCTAAGTACATCAGATGACAAGTGTAATTTTATGATAGTTCGGCGGTAGGACCCAGAGCTCACCAGGTTGTGTACCCTCCATTCACTTCCTCTTGCGGCTCGATTTCTTTCTCTTCTGTAATCATGGCTGCGCTCAAACACCAGCCATGTTTGCTAATTTGAAACCCAAAGGTTAGCGAAAACCTGTTTATTATTTACATCGCCTGTACCGTCTCGAACCATATTTGTTCAATCGGAGGATCAAAGGCACCGGTGCCTTTGAAATCCAAGGATTACAAGGTTAGGCAGTTTTAATTACATTTTATGGCGAAAACTTTTGTTTGTGAGGATAATGCTGTCTCACAATTTCTAAGGCAACTAACGTTAACGTTACAGCAAAAACAATGAGTTTATTACCTTGCTAACAAAAGAGCATCCAAAATGTTCAGTAACGCAAACAAGAATGAGACTCCAAGACGACCTACTATGTTTCGATTCTCCATAAGTTTTATTAGCTAATGTAGCTAGCTACCCGCTGTGACTGTTATTAGCTAACTAGTTTTACACTACGGTATAACTTCAGTTGCTGATTTATTGTAAATAACCTTGAATTTAGCGGTATCTTATAGGGTGTCGATTGTTGAAACAACCAGCAAATTCTAGAATGTAAACCCGATTGCATTAAATGTAACTAGCTAGCTATATCTCACCTCACGGCATCCTTGGAGGATTGTTTTTGTTGCAGAGAAGGACATGAAATCAGATGTTAACTGCGCCCGGTGTTGCTAACCAGATAGGCCTATCTCGCTGGTTGGAAATGACGTTATTTAATGAGCTTTAGCCACTTATCTACTAGCGAGTTTTGAATTAAAGTTCATTTGAAAATATGTAGATACTGTTGTACACACATGAACAAACGTTAGCTAGTCAATATATCGACAATACGAAAACGAAACGTGCTTAATGCAACTGCTCGAGCAATTTTGTTATTGAATTTCACGAACATTACAAGCCCTGTTAAGCCCTTTTTTGTTTTCGTTGTTGTTCGTTTTGATAAGCAACTGGATAACGTTAGCCACTGTAGCTAGATGGTTTAGCTACATTGATCTAGCTAAACTAATAAGCGAACATTTACATGAATCAACTTCAACTGGACACGTCAAAGTAGCTAATGTTATCACGAAATAAATGTACAACAATAGTTTTAAAAAAATTAAACAGCCATAGTGAGAAACCAATGTTTATTTATTTATTTTTTAAATCAGAGGGCTACATTTCGATTTACGTCGACGAACATTTAGCTAGCTACACAGATAATCTAGGTAGCTAGTTGATCTGTGGATGAGAGAAATTCAGGTCCATCCAAGGGGGTGATATCCGCGAGCGCATGGTCACGTGTGGCAGTTAGCCTAGCCAGTGTGAGATGGTAAGCAGAATGATGTACAATCGAATGACATTTTTATGTCATTCGAAAGTAACTAATACATGACTAACTGCTGTTTTGGTTATTGCATTACCCACATATTTGTGATATGGCCCAAGCATGTTGGTTGCAGTGAGCTACGGTAGTATAGAACGCCAATGTTTTCAGCTAGCTACTAGTGTTAGTTAGCTCTTCGTGCTAATGTTACTGTTTATCGTGGGATGGATGTTGAAAAACGCAGTTAAACATTTGGGTTTACGAATGGTTTGACGTTTCATACAATATGTACTTGTAATCTACGACATGCCTTTTTTTTCAACTTGTGGTTATCTTGAAAACATATTTCTCAGACCAAAATATTGTTGTTTTCCCGTTATCAAAACGGGTCCGTTGTGCTTTAGCTACGGTGGATCAATCCGTGGCGTTCATTGTCCATTATTTTGTTGGCCAGGGCATCCCCTTCGCTGCTCTAACTGCGACATTTTTAGGGAGCTATGGGAGGGCAATGTTTGATAATTAATTCCACACCGTGTCATCCATAGTAGTCCATCTCAGGCTTGCCAACGCCTGCAGTATTAACCCAAGTAATATTAGTGTATGGATCTAGCTAGCTACTTTGTTTTTAAAATAACATACCATTTTTTTTATTTATTTTATACTACACACATTTTATTTATGAAAACCATCCATTGCGTGTGTATTCTGCTTGCAAGAATAGCCTATTTATGAGACAGCTGCATGGAATCTGTTGTGTGATTTAAAAATACATTTTTTTGATATGCAAGGTAAAATATTTTTTTCTGGTTTCTTTGTTTCTCTTCATGACTTGTGGTCTGTGCTACTTGTCTTTCTCAGATGGAGTCAAACAACCATTTCAACTATGGCAGCCACTCCTCCGTGTCTGCTAACTCAGGACTGAAACTCTCCTCAGGGGATTCTCTCTATTCTAACAGGTCCTCCATGAGTTTCCCTCCACAGGGGAAGAGTGAGTACCCCTCTAACCACATTTGCTGTGTTTACTTTCTGCCTCACTATTTCTATATCAATAACTGATTTATATTTCATCTCTCTCTGCCCTAGTCTCGTGACCCTTATAATCAGCAAAATATTGTATGTAACTCAAGACCAGGTGTTCAGTGCAAAAGCAATCAATATCTTGATCATACCACAACAAATTGATGTAACCTCATCTTAAATTCACTGGACATTTTATGATTACAGGATGCATGACCTGTGGATGCTGTGTGTTTTGAACACACTGAACAATTAATAATCTGATTCACCCCTGACCACCTTTGCAGATATGAATGGCGAAATGAATGTGAATGGCGTCACTACTGTAATTGGGCCTAGTGTGCCTGGCTCCCAACTTCCAACAGCCTCATACCCCCACATGAGCAACCACCACCAGAGTAGCATGGGCTACGACTACATGTGGGGAGGACAGCCACAGTACAGCCCAGCCATGGGCTCGTCTCCTGGGCATGGCATGCACCAGAAGCAGCCTCCACCTGGGGGGATGCAGCAACAGAGCCAGCACCACTTCCAGGGTCATGGACAGTACCAACTGAACGGGGGCATGCCTGGGTCCCATCAGCCACCCGTGGCTGCCCCACCAAACGTGACTCTTACAGGGGGCCAGTACTGGAACAGGGGTAACCCGGGGCAACAGCAGAGCAGCACAGCCATGGCAATGGGGTATAACTCACAAGGTGTGTATGGGTCCTACCAGAGCCAGGTGCACCCTGGGATTGCGCCCTCACAGCATCACCAGCAGCAGCCTCCACAGTCATCCCCTCACCAACAGACACAGCAGCACCTTCACCCGCACCACCACCCACACCACCAGCAGCAACACCAGCAGCAACCTCAGCACTACAGCATGGTACCCAATGGGATTCCCTACTACCAGCCCCAGCACCCACCTCTTCCCACTCCACAACCCCAGCCCCCATCCCAATCTCAGTCCCAGGCTCAGATGATGCCCCCTACCTCCCAAAATTTCACCCCTCCACGGGGCAGCCCACAGCACCACCACATTGGCCGGGGAGGCACTGGCAGCCCTCTCCCTCTGGGGGTGTCCTCTGTCCCAATGATGTCACCCTCGACAATGGCGGATAGTGGATCGCCCCAGAGCCAGACCAGGGAGAGGAGTCCCCTTGGAGGTACTGTGGGGATGCCTGCTGTCATGCAAGGTAAGATTTAAATATTTACACAGGTGGCAAGTTTTCAGAGTAACCTAGTCCCTTTTTTTTTATGGCACTACGGAAGTAAGTATCTGTTTCATTTTCATATGGTCACTAGAGCCAGTGTCTGTGGAAACGGCACCATATATCACTGGAGTTCGCAATACCTATTTCAAAGTGATTTTTCTTTCCAAACGATGACTCAATTACATTCAATTAGGCCTAATCAGTGTCTCAGCTGTCAGTAATTTAATTTGCTAAGCAGATTTAATTAAAACACTGTTTCCATGACAGAAAACATATATTTCAGTGTTTTCTCAAAGCGTCTACTTTTTCCACTTCATAAGTTAACTAAGCACATTTTCATTTAGAGGAGAGTGGGGTAAGTTGAACCGCTCCTTGTTTCTAGGAAACCATACACAAAAATTAATAATGCATCTAAATATCTCGGAAGCAATCATCATTTCATGGTCTGTGAAGGAAAAAAACACACGGAAAACACATGTTCTATTTATTTGACAATTTTTAAAACACAATTAGACAATACATTTGCCTCCTGAGTGACACAGTGGTCTAAGGCACTGCATTGCAGTGCTAGAGGCGTCACTACATACCCTGGTTCGTTCCCAGGCTGTGTCACAAACGGCCGTGATCGGGAGTCCCATAGCGGGGGCAACGGGTCGTCCGGGTTAGGGGAGGGTTTGGCCGGGGGTAGGCCGTCATTGTAAATAAGAATTTGTTCTTAACTGACTTGCCTAGTTAAATAAAGGTTCAATTAAAAGAATAATGTAAAATTATTGGGGATTACACAAAGTTAAACTTATTTCCATTTTGATCCTCTTAAATAAATGCTAAAAAAAAATTAACAAACAGGCTGCACAGTAGACCTAGCCTACACAGCATTAAATGTTTTATTTATTTAACCTTTATTTAACCAGGTAGGCTAGTTGAGAACAAGTTCTCGTTTACAACTGCGACCTGGCCAAGATAAAGCAAAGGTGTGCGACACAAACAACAACAACAGAGTTACACATTGAATATACAAACATCCAGTCAATGACACAATAGAAAGTCTATATGCAGCGTGTGCAAATTAGGTAAGATAAGGGAGGTAAGGCAATACATTTTCCATGGTGGCAATATAATTACAATTTAGCAACGAACACTGGAGTGATAGATGTGCAGTAGATGAATGTGCAAGTAGAGATACTGGGGTGCAAAGGAGCAAAACAATAACAGTTGGGATGAGGTAGTTGGATGGGCTATTTACAGATGAGCTATGTACAGGTGCACTGATCTGTATAGCTGCTCTGACAGCTGGTGCTTAAAGTTAGTGAGGGAGATATGAGTCTCCAGCTTCAGTGATTTTTGCAATTCGTTCCAGTCATTGGCAGCAGAGAACTGGAAGGAAAGGCGACCAAAGGAGGAATTGGCTTTGGGGGGGTGACCAGTGAAATATACCTGCTGGAGCGCGTGCTACGGGTGGATACACCTATGGTGACCAGTGAGCTGAGATAAGGTGGGGCTTTACCTAGCAAAGACTTATAGATGACCTGGAGCCAGTGGGTTTGGCGACGAATATGAAGCGAGGGCCAGCCAACGAACATACAGGTTGCAGTGGTGGGTAGTAAATGGGGCTTTGGTGACAAAACGGATGGCACTGTGATAGACTGCCTCCAATTTGCTGAGTAGAGTATTGGAGGCTATTTTGTAAATGACATCGCCAAAGTCACGGATCGGATGATAGTCAGGAGGATAGTCAGTTTTACAAAGATATGTTTTAGAGGTTGACAGATTAATCGGCATGGCCGATTAATTGGGGTAGATTTCAAGTTTTCATAACAATCAGTAATCAGCATTTTTGGATACCTACACAGCCTACTTCGTCAAACGGGTGCTGATTTAACAAAAGTGCATTCGTGAAAAAAGCACAGTCGTAGCACCAATGTACCTAACCATAAACATCAATGCATTTCTTAAAATCAATACACAAGTATATATTTTTTTAACCTGCAAGAAATTCATGTTAGCAGGCAATATTAACTCAGGAAATTTTCACTTCTCTTGCGTGCAGAGTCCGGGTATATGCAGCAGTTTGGGCCGCCTGGCTCGTTGCGAACTATGTAAAGGCCATTTCTTCCTAACAAAGACCTTAATTAATTTGCCAGAATTTTACATAATTATGACATAACATGGAAGATTGTGCAATGTAACAGCAATATTTAGACTTAGGGTTGCCACCCGTTGGATAAAATACGGAACGGTTCCGTATTTCACTGAAAGAACAAAACATTTTGTTTTCGAAATGATAGTTTCCAGATCTGACCGTATTAATGACCAGTGGCTTGTATTTCTGTTTGTTTATTATATTATTAAGTCTATGATTTGATATTTGATAGAGCAGTCTGACTAAGCGGTGGTAGGCAGCAGCAGGCTCGTAAGCATTCATTCAAACAGCACTTTCCTGCGTTTGCCAGCAGCTAATCACAATGCTTGAAGCAAAGTGCTGTTTATGACTTCAAGCCTATCAACTCCCGAGACTAGGCTGGCAATACTATAGTGCCTATAAGAACATTCAATAGTCAAAGGTATATGAAATACAAATGGTATAGAGAGAAATAGTCCTATAATAACTACAACCTAAAACTGGCAATATTGAGGACTCTGTGTTGAAAGGAACCACCATCTTTCATATGTTCTCATGTTCCGAGCAAGGAACTTAAACGTTAGCTTTTTTTACATGGCACATATTGCACTTCTGCTCTTTTACACTGTGTTTTTGCATTATTTAAACCAAATTGAACATGTTTCATTATTTATTTGAGACTAAATTGATTTTATTGATGTATTATATTAAGTTAAAATTAAAGTGTTCATTCAGTATTGTTGTAATTGTCATTATTACAAATATATATATATAAAAATCGGCCGTCTAATCGGTATCGGCTTTTTTTGGTCCTCCAAAAATCTGTATCGGCGTTGAAAAATCATAATTGGTCGACCTCTAGTATGTTTGGCAGCATGAGTGAAGGATGCTTTGTTGCAAAATAGGAAGTCGATTCTAGATTTAATTTTGCATTGGAGATGCTTAATGTGAGTCTGGAAGTTTTCCAGATATTCTAAGTCGGAACCGTCCAGAGTAATGATGCTGGACGGGCGGGTAGGTGCTTGTAGCAATCTGTTGAAGAGCATGCATTTAGTTTAACATTAATTTAAGAGCAATTGGAGGCCACGGAAGGAGAATTGTATGGCGTTGAAGCTTGTCTGGAGTTTAGTTAAGTGTCCAAAGAAGGGCCAGAAGTATACAGAATGGTATTGTCTGCGTGGAGGTGGATCAGAGAATCGCCAGCAGCAAGAGTGACATCATTGATGTATACAGACAAAAGAGTTGGCCAGAGAATTGAACCCTGTGGCACCCCCATAGAGACTGCCAGAGGTCCGGACAACAGGCCCTCCGATTTGACACACTGAACTCTGTCAGAGAAGTATTTGGTGAACCAGGCGAGGCAGTCATTTGAGAAACCAAGGCTGTTTAGTCTGCCGATAAGAATGTGGTGATTGACAGAGTCGAAAGCCTTGGACCTAGCCTACTAGGCATAGTTCGTTTACATATACATATGTATTCAGACCCCTTGACTTTTTCAATTAAAAAAAATAAAGTATTTATTTGTAATAATGACAATTACAACAATACTGAATTAACACTTTAATTTTAACTTAATATAATACATCAATAAAATCAATTTAGCCTCAAATAAATAATGAAACATGTTCAATTTGGTTTAAATAATGCAAAAACACAGTGTAAAATTGCAATATGTGCCATGTAACAAAGCTAACGTTTAATTTCTTTGCTCAGAACATGAGAACATATGAAAGCTGGTGGTTCCTTTTAACATGAATCTTCAATATTCCCAGGTAAGAAGTTTAAGGTTGTAGTTATTATAGGAATTATAGGACTATTTCTCTCTATATGATTTGTATTTCATATACCTTTGACTATTGGATGTTCTTATAGGCACTTTAGTATTGCCAGTGTAACAGTATAGCTTCCGTCCCTCTCCTCGCTCCTACCTGGGCTTGAACCAGGAACACATCGACAACAGCCACCCTCGACGCATTATTACCCATGCAGAGCAAGGGGAACAACCACACCAAGTCTCAGAGCGAGTGATGTTTGAAACGCTATTAGCGCGCGTCCCGCTGTTTGAATGAATGCTTACGAGCCTGCTGGTGCCTACCATCGCTCAGTCAGACTGCTCTATCAAATATCAAATCATAGACTTAATTATAACATAATAACAAACAGAAATAAGAGCCTTATGTCATTAAAAGAAATCCAGGTTAGCAGGCAATATTAAACTAGGGAAATTGTGTCACTTCTCTTGCGTTCATTGTACGCAGAGTCAGGGTATATGCAACAGTTTGGGCCGCCTGGCTCGTTGCGAACTAATTTGCCCAAATTGTACATAATTATGACATAACATTGAAGGTTGTACAATGTAACAGGAATATTTAGATAAAATACGTAACGGTTCCGTATTTCACTGAAAGAATAAATGTTTTGTTTTCGAGATGATAGTTTCCGGATTCGACCATATTAACTAAATATGCAGGTTTAAAAAAATATACTTCTGTCTATTGATTTTAAGAAAGGCATTGATGTTTATGGTTAGGTACATTCGTGCATCGATTGTGCTTTTTTCGTAAATGACCTTTTGTTAAATCATCCCCTGTTTGGTGAAGTTGGTTGTCTTGTTAGGATAGAAATTGTCTTCACACAGTTCGCAACGAGCCAGGTGGCCCAAACTGCTGCATATACCCTGACCCTGTTGCACAGAACGCAAGGGAAGTGACAATTTCCCTAGTTAAAAGAAATTCATGTTAGCAGGCAATATTAACTAAACATGCAGTTTTAAAAACATATACTTGTGTATTGATTTTAAGAAAGGAATTGATGTTTAGGGTTAGGTACACATTGGTGCAACGACAGTGTTTTTTTCGCGAATGCGCTTGTTAAATCACCTGTTTGGCGAAGTCGGGTATGATTCAATGATAAATGAAAGGCACTGCATCGATTATATGCAACGCAGGACATGCTAGGTAAACTAGTAATATCATCAACCATGTGTAGTTAACTAGTGATTATGTTAAGATTGATTGTTTTTTATAAGATACGTTTAATGCTAGCTAGCACCTTACCGTGGCTCCTTGCTGCACTCGCATAACAGGTAGTCAGCCTGCCATGCAGTCTCCTCGTGTAGTGCAATGTAATCGGCCATGATCGGTGCCCAAAAATGCAGATTACCGATTGTTATGAAAACTTGAAATCGGCCCTAATTAATCGGCCATTCCGATTAATCTGTCGACCTCTATTCTTAACATATGAACCCCATAGTGATTTGTTCTTGCAATTTTTGTGACATTTTAGATTTAAATATGGACTTTTTTTTCACAGTTTGGATTTTAGTGAAATACTTTTTCAAAGTAACTTTAGTTACTTATTCTGAAATGGATCAAATACCCCCATCAATCTACACACAATACCCCTTAATGACAAAGCGAAAACAAGTAATTGTTGTTTACAGAAATACCTTATTTACATTAGTATTTAGACCGTTTGCTCAAAATTGAACTCGGGTGCATCCTGTTTCCATTGATCATCCTTGATATGTTTCTACAACTTGATTGGAGTCCACCTGTGGTAAATTCAATTGATTGGGCATGATTTGGAAAGGCACACAAAATCAAATCAAATTTTATTGTTCACATACACATGGTTAGTAGATGTTGTTGCGAGTGTAGCGAAATGCTTGTGCTTCTAGTTCCGACAGTGCAGCAATATCTAACAAGTAATCTAACAATTACACAACAATTACCTAATACACACATCTAGGTAAAGGACTGGAATAAGAAAATATAAATGTGTGGATGAGCAATGACAGAGCGGCATAGGCAAGACTCAATAGATGGTATAAAATACAGTATAAACATTATTAAAGTGACTAGTGATCCATTAAAGTGGCCTAGGAACTCAAGTTTGTGGGCAGAAGCCTCTCTGTGTTAGTGATGGATGTTTAACAGCCTGATGGCCTTGAGATAGAAGCTTTTTTTCTTTCTCTCGGTCACAGCTTTGATGCACCTGTACTGACCTCGCCTTCTGGATGGTAGTGGGGTGAACAGGCAGAGGCTTGGGTGGTTGTTGTCCTTGATGATCTTTATGGCCTTCCTGTGACATCGGGTGGTGTAGGTGTCCTGGAGGGCAGGAAGTTTGCCCCCGGTGATGCGTTGTGCAGACCTCACTACCCTCTGGAGAGCCTTACGGTTGTGGGCGGAGCAGTTGCCGTTCCAGGCGGTGATACAGCCCGACAGGATGCTCTCGATTGTGCATCTGTAGAAGTTTGTGAGTGCTTTTGGTGACAAGCCAAATTTCTTCAGCCTCCTGAGGTTGAAGAGGCGCTGCTGCGCCTTCTTCACGATGCTGTCTGTGTGGGTGGACCAATTCAGTTTGTCTGTGATGTGTACTGGAATGCAGGTAGTTTGACCCCGGTGATGCGTTGTGCAGACCGCACCACCCTCAAAATCAAATCAAATTGATTTGTCACATACTCATGGTCAGCAGATGTTAATGCGAGTGTAGCAAAATGCTTGTGCTTCTAGTTCCGACAATGCAGTAATAAACAACGAGTAATCTAACCTAACAATTTCACAACTACAATCGTATACACACAAGTGTAAAGGGATAAATAATATGTACATAAAGATATCTGAATGAGTGATGGTACAGAACGGCATAGGCAAGATGCAGTAGATGGTATCTAGTACAGTATATACATATGAGATGAGTAATGTAGGGTATGTAAACATGATATTAAGTAGCATTGTTTAAAGTGGCTAGTGATATATTTTCCATCAATTCCCATTATTAAAGTGGCTGGAGTTGAGTCAGTGTTTTGGCAGCAGCCATTCCATGTTAGTGGTGGCTGTTTAACAGTCTGATGGCCTTGAGATAGAAGCTGTTTTTCAGTCTCTCGGTCCCTGCTTTGAAACACCTGTACTGCCCTCACCTTCTGGATGATAGCGGGGTGAACAGGCAGTGGCTTGGGTGGTTGTTGTCCTTGATGATCTTTATGGCCTTCCTGTGACATCGGGAGGTGTAGGTGTCCTGGAGGGCAGGAAGTTTGCCCCCGGTGATGCGTTGTGCAGACTTCACTACCCTCTGGAGAGCCTTACGGTTGTAGAAGTTGAGTGCTTTTGGTGACAAGCCGGATTTCTTCAGCCTCCTGAGGTTGAAGAGGCGCTGCTGCACCTTCTTCACGACGTTGTCTGTGTGGGTGGACCAATTCAGTTTGTCCGTGATGTGTACGCCGAGGAACTTAACTTACTACCCTCTCCACTGCTGTCCCATCGATGTGGATAGGGGGGTGCTCCCTCTGCTGTTTCCTGAAGTCCAAAATCATCTCCTTTTGTTTTGTTGATGTTGAGTGAGAGGTTGTTTTTGTGACACCACACTCCGAGGGCTCTCACCTCCTCCCTATATGGCTGTCTGGTCATTGTTTGTAATCAAGCCCACTACTGTTGTGACATCTGCAAACTTGATGATTGAGTTGGAGGTGTGCATGGCCACGCAGTCATGGGTCGACAGGGAGTACAGGAGGGGGCTGAGCACGCACCCTTGTGGGGCCCCAGTGTTGAGGATCAGCGAAGTGGAGATGTGAAGTTCCCTAAGGGCTGTCGTGGTATCGGCTTGAGGGGGGATATACACGGCTATGAAAATAACCAAAAAGAATTCTCTTGGGAGATAATGCGGTCGGCATTTCATTGTGAGGAATTCTAGGTCAGGTGAACCAAGGGACTTGAGTTCCTGTATGCTATTAGAATTGCACCATGAGTCGTTAATCATGAAACATACACCCCCGCCCTTCTTCTTCCCAGAGACATGTTTATTTCTGTTGGTGTGACACGGTGACTGTATCAACTCCAAAAGCATATCCCGAGAGAGCCATGTTTCTGTGAATCAGAGTATGTTACAATCGCTGATGTTGCTCTGGAAAGCAACCCCTGTCCTAATTTCGTCTACCTTGTAATCTAGAGACTGGACATTAGCGAGTAATATAATCGGAAGCGGTGGGTGGTGTGCGGGCCGCCGAAGTCTGACCAGAAGACCGCTCAGTCTTCCTCTTCTGTGGCGACATTGTTTTGGGTCAGCCTCTGGAATCAGTTCAAATGCCCTGGGTGGTTCAGACAAAAGATCCGCTTCGGGAAAGTCGTATTCCTGGTCGTAGTGCTGGTAAGTTGACGTCGCTCTGATATCCAATAGTTCTTCCTGACTGCATGTATTAACACTTTGGAAACCGTTTCATTTTTCCTTAGAGATAAACTACTCCTTAATGCAACCGTTGTCAGATTTCAAAAAAGCTTAACGCCGAAAGCACACCATGCGATAATCTGAGAACAGCGCTCAACCACCAAAACAAGCCATACAGATACCCACCATGTTGTGGAGTCAACAAAAGTCAGAAATAGCGTTATAAATATTCACTTACCTTTGATCTTCATCAGAATGCACTCCCAGGAATCCCAGTTCCACAATAAATGTTAGTTTTGTTCAATAAAGTCCATAATTTATGTCCAAATACCTCCATTTGTTCGCACGTTTAGTTCACTAATCCAAATGCACAAACCGTGGGCACTTAAGTCCAGATGAAAAGTCAAAGTTCCATTACAGTTCGTATTAACATGTCAAACGATGTATATAATCAATCTTTAGGATCTTTTTATCATAATTCTTAAATAATATTCCAACCGGACAATTCCTTTGTCATTGGAACGGGAACGGAGCTCGTGCTCACGGCCGCGTGCGAAACTAAACTAAAGGCTTTCAACCTGACCAATTGTTGAAACAGCTCTTATTCTCTCCCCTTTCACAATAGAAGCCTGAAACAACTTTCTAAAGACTGTTGACATCTAGTGGAAGCCTTAGGAAGTGCAATGAATATTGGATAGGCAATCACTTGAAAAACTACAAACCTCAGATTTCCCACTTCCTGGTTGGATTTTTCTCAGGTTTTCGCCTGCCATATGAGTTCTGTTATACTCAGGACATTATTTTAACAGTTTTGGAAACTTTAGAGTGTTTTCTATCCAAATCTACAAATTATATGCATATTCTAGCTTCTGCTCCCGAATAACAGGCAGTTTACTTTGGGCATTCTTTTAAATGGACGTAGTTTGGATCCACCAAGATTCTTCCTAGAGCTGGCTGCCCGGCCAAACTGAGCAATCGGGGGATAACGGCCTTGGTCAGGGAGGTGACCAAGAACCTGATGCTCACTCTGACAGAGCTCCAGAGTTCCTCTGTGGAGAGGGGAAACCTTGGAGAAGGACAACCATCTCTGCATCACTCCAATCAGGCCTTTATGGTAGTGGCCAAATGGAAGCCACTCCTCCGTAAAAAGCACATGTAAGCCCACTTGCAATTTGCAAAAAGCCATCTAAAGGACTCAGACCATTAGAAACCAGATTCTCTGGTCGAATGAAACCAAGATATTGAACTCTTTGGCCTGAATGCCACGTGTCACGTCTGGAGGAAACCTGGCACCATCCCTACGGTGAAGCATGGTGGTGGTAGCATCATGCCGTGGGGATGTTTTTCAGTGGCAGGGACTGGGAGACTAGTCAGGATCGAGGGAAAGATGAATGTAGAAAAGTACAGAGATCCTTGATAAAAACCTGCTCAGGACCTCAGTATGGCAACTGCTCGGCATCTGACCGTAAGGCGCTACAGAGGGTAGTGCGAATGGCCCAGTACATCACTGGGGCCAAGCTTCCTACCATCCAGGACCTATATATTAGGCGGTGTCAGAGGAAAGCCCATAAAATTTTCAGAGACTAAAGTCACCCAAGTAATAGACTGTTCTCTCTGCTACCACACGGCAAGTGGAACCAGAGCGCCAAGTCTAGGACCAAAAGGCTCCTCAACAGCTTCTACCCCCAAGCCATTTGACTGCTGAACAATTCATAAAAATCGCCACCAGACAATTTACATTGACCCCCCCCCCCTCGTACACTGCTGCTACTCGCTGTTTGTTACCTATGCATCGTCACTTCACCCCAACCTACATGTACAGATGACCTCAACTAGCCTGTATCCCTGCACACTGACTCGGTACCGGTGCCCCCTGTACATAGGGGTGGCAGGTAGCCTAGTGGTTAGAGTGTTGGGCCAGTAACCGTATGGTTGCTAGATCGAATCCCCATGCTGACAAGGTAAAAATCTGTTCTGCTCCTGAACAAGGCAGGTTAACCCACTGTTCCTAGGCCGTCATTGTAAATAAGAATTTGTTCTTAACTGACTTGCATAGTTAAATACAGGTTAGATAAAATAAAAAGTATAGCCTCGTTATTCTTATTGTGTTACTTTTTATTATTACTTTAATTTAGCCTACTTGGTACATATTTTCTTCTTCTTGAACTGCATTTTTGGTTAAGGGCTTGGAGTAAGCATTTCACGATCAAGTCTACACTTGTTGTATTCGGCGCGTGTGGCAAATAGTTTGATTTGATTTGGGGCGAAGGTTCACCTTCCAACAGGACAATGACCCGAAGCATACAGAGAAGACAACGCAGGAGTGGCTTCGGGACAAGTCTCTGAATGTCCTTGAGTGGCCTAGCCAGAGTCCTAACTCTGGAGAGAGCTGAAAATAGCTGTGTAGCGACGCTCCCAATCCAACTTGACAGAACTTGAGAGGATCTGCAGAGAAGAATGGGAGAAACTCTCCAAATACAGGTGTGCCATCATGTAGCGTCATACCAATGAAGACCCGAGGCTGCAATTGCTGCCCAAGGTTCTTCAACAAAGTAGTGAGTAAAGGGTCTGCAAGGAAAATGACATAACAATACCGAGGTTATATACAGGGGGTACTGATACCGAGGCAATGTGCAGGTTAGTCGGTAATTTGTTAAGTGACTATATATAGATAATAAACAGCGAGTAGCAGCAGTATAAAAACAAGGGGGGAGGGTTCAATTTAAATAGTCCTTGTTGCCATTTTGATTAATTGTTCAGCAGTCTTATGGCTTAGGGGTAGAAGCTGTTATGGAACCTTTTGGTCCTAGACTTGGCACTGCGGTACCGCAGTAGAATGAATAGTATATACTGTATACTGTAGTAGAATACTGTATATTGTAGTAGAACGAATAGTCTGGCTTGAGTGAATGGAGTCTTCGAAAAAAATGTGGGCCTTCCTGTGACACCGCCTAGTCTATAGGTCCTGGATGTCAGGAAGCTTGGCCCCATGTACTGGGCCGTACGCATTACTCTCTGTAGAGCCTTACGGTCATATCAGGAGGTGACAAACAGTCAGGATGCTCTCTATGGTGCAGCTGTCAAACCGCTGTCAAATACATCATCCAGGAGGATCTGCTTGATGAAGCTGCCCAGCAACACCGATTGGGGTGGTATTGTCGTCGTGTTTGACAGTCTCCTGGAGGGAAGGAGTCTCTCCAAGAAATGGCCATATCACAGTCTGCCGATATGGACAGCCCCATCAAGCGGATCCTCCTGGATGATGTATTTTGGGAGAGAGCAGCCTGAATCTCCTGAAACCTATAGCAGCAACCGTTGCACGGATTGAGGGAGACAATGCCATCCTGTCTGTTATTCAGACTCTGCTTGCAGATGTAAGAGAAGAAATCCGTACTGTTCTGCCCACTTCACTGTTACAAGCAGAGGATGCTGGAGTTCTGAAATACATCAAAAAGCGTGAAGAATACTGCCTGAAGCCCATACACGCCGCAGCTTACATCTTGGACCCCAAGTATGCTGGCAAGAGCATCCTGTCTGGTGCAGAGATCAACAAGTCCTATGGTGTCATCAATACCGTGTCTTGCCACCTTGGCCTGGATGAGGGCAAGGTTCTTGGTAGTCTGGTGAAGTACACTTCCAGGCAAGGGCTTTGGGATGGAGATGCAATATGGCAGTTGCGCCAACATATGTCATCAACCACCCGGTGGAAGGGACTTTGTGGATCTGAGGCTCTTTCCCCTGTTGCCTCTATCATCCTCCAAATCCCACCAACATCAGCCACCTCAGAGCGCAAATGGTCCTTGTTTGGGAACACACACACCAAAGCACGCAACAGGCTGATCAATACAAGGGTTGAAGAATTGGTGGCCATCTGAGCAAATTTGAGCCTGACAACAAGCCATCCTCAACAAGGTTGGAAAGTGACCGTGAAGATGAGGCCTAGAGTCTGATGTTCAAGAGGTGGACATGTTTAACCTTTATTTAACTAGGCAAGTCAGTTATGAATAAATTCTTATTTACAATGACAGCCTAGGAACAGTGGGTTAACTGCCTTGTTCAGGGGCAGAACAACATATTTTTACCTTGTCAGCTCAGGGATTCGATCTAGCAACCTTTCAGTTACTGGCCCAACGCTCTAACCACTAGGCTACCTGCCGCCGACATAGAGGAGGTCTAGGGAGAAGACATGGAAGCCTGAGATATGTTAAATGTTTTTGGGAGATGTGATGGATCATTGGAGATCATTCAATATTCCCTGTGAAGAGTCAATTAATTTAAAGTTCAATTCGTAACTAAACAGTTTTTTTTCTGTACGGCAGGATTTAATCATTTGCAATCATGTCTACTTATGATAAGGTAAAGGGTTTATGTTTCTGTCTCTGTATAATATGGTAAATATATCCAATGCAAAAAAAAACATCTACAGTTGAAGTCAGAAGTTTACATCAACTTAGGTTGGAGTCATTAAAACTCGTTTTACAACCGCCACAAATGTCTTGTTAAGCTATAGTTTTGGCAAGTTGGTTAGGACATCTACTTTGTGTATACCATAAGTAATTTTTCCAACAATTATCTATAAACCGATTATTTCACTTAAAATTCACTGTATCACAATTCCAGTGGGTCAGAAGTTTACATACACTAAGTTGACTGTGCCTTTAAACAGCTTGGAAAATTCCAGAAAATCATGTCATGGCTGTAGAATCTTCTGATAGGCTAATTGACATCATTTGAGTCAATTTGAGGTATACTTGTGGATGTATTTCAAGGCCTACCTTTGCTTGACATCATGGCCGCTCAGCATGGAAGAAGCCACTGCTCCAAAACCGCCATAAAAAAAAAGCCAGACTACGGTTTGCAACTGCACATCGGGACGAAGATCGTACTTTTTGGAGAAATGTCCTCTGGTCCGATGAAACAAAAATAGAACTCTTTGGCCATAATGATCATCGTTATGTTTGAGTATTTGGCTATGGTGTATGTAAACTTCCGACTTCCACCTATTATGCCATCGTTAACTTGAGTGGGTGACACCTGTTCTATTCATTTTATTTCTATGGCAGCACATGCAGTAAGGAGCGGAGGAGAAGAGTGTCAAATGTACTGTCATCCAAAATTGTATATCTCACCTACACATCCTTATTCTCCACTGCCACCCATAGGGTGTGGCATACCTCAAATCTAATGTGCACCACAATGCATAATAAAAAAAACTCCTTGCCCCTTGCAATGATACAACCACTATTTATATTACCGCCTTTGCTGTATTACTGAGGTGGCACGCTGGCATGCAGCAGATTGTCCCCAAGGTGTTTTTTAAAAGCGCCATCTGCTCTCCAGATTCCCTCTTAGAGTTACCTTGTGGCTGCTGTGTTGTCTTTCTGTCGTTTCTAATGGTCTCACTGTTTGTGTTCCTGTTCCTTAGGGCGGATGAGTGAAGTGTTTAAGGATGTGGATAAAGGCTATAATGGGATGGAGAGGGCGTCTGTCACCCAGCTGCTGCCTAAAAGCGACAGCTACCATCCCAAGCCCCCTGGACCCCCGATGGGGCCTACCATTGACTACTGCCAGCGCTCTGAGCAGCCAATGGCCCAGCATCATGAAATGGCAACCTCAGCGAGGGAGTCTGCGCCTCCACACTCGATGTCGTCCCATCCTCCGGCTGTGTCTGTGCCTTCCACCCATTCTAGGCTCTCTGCACCTCCTGCAATGTCTACTCCTCCAATGGGTACATTAGGACCTCCTGTCGTTTCATCCTTCTCTGTTAGTCCTGCGCCTCCCCGAAACTCAGCGGCTCCCATGTCCTCTTCTCCTTCTCTCCCTGTGCTTGGACCTCCTCCCGGGCTGTCTTCGCCTCCTCTGATGAGCACAAGACCTTCTCCAGTGTCTTTGTCCACACCTCCATCAGTGGCATCTCCACCCTCGTCAGTGTCTGTAACTCTTCCCAAGCCACCTGCACCACCTCTTCTCCTGGACAAATCCTCTATACCTCCAGCTGTGTCTGCTCCCCATCCAGTCAGTGCTCCTCCCCCAGTGTCTGTGGCACATCAGACTGCTCCCATGACATCTGCCCCTCCTGCGATGGTCTCTACTCCTACTATGGTGGGTGCTCCCTCGCGCTCCATGTCTGCGCCCATCTCTGCACTTCAGCAGATGGTTCAAGGATCCAGACCACCGCCTTTGACTTCCTCTCCCACAGCTTTATCTGGAGCTCCTCGAGAAAAGTTTTGGACTCCATCAATATCTGCAGTTGCACCTCCCTCAAGGGTTTCTGTCCCCCCCCCAGTGTTGTCTACTACCTTGGTGGCAGGAAGGCAAAATTCCTCAGCAGTGCCCAGTCCTCCTTGGGCAGTCAGTGCACCTTCTATATCAGTGTCCTCACCTCCTCGATCTGTGTCTACTCCTCCCCCAGCAGTTTCTGCTCCCTCCACAGAGTCTGCGTCTGCAGTATCCTCATCTCCAAAGGAGGTATCTATGCCTCCTTTAACAAGTCAAGGCCCTAAAGCTCAAGCCCCCGGAGTTTCTTCAATGTCTGAACCTCCTGCCTTGGTGTTTGTGCCTCGTGCAGTGATGACTGCTCTTCATATGGTCCCCTCAACCCCTCCTGCTGTCTCTGCGCCTTCCCTATCCATTCCTGCTCCTCCACAAGCCCCTAAATGCATGTTTTCCGCTGAGCCAAAGGAGCGAGACATGGGGAATAAGAAGGCCATGGGCAACAAGAAGGAACCCTCTGTAGAACCACCTGGAAAACTAGAGGCGAGTTCTCCACAGCCTAAAGTCGACCCAGTTAGAACACTATCAAAGATGGATGCCACCAAGTCTCTTACTCGTCAATCTGAAAAACACTCACACAAACCCCTCACAGATATTCCTGGGACTCCTCCGCCTCCCAAGGACCAAGAGAACTCCTTTGGCGACAAAATGCGTGCGGAGAGAATGGACACCGCCCCCCTGAGACACTCATACTCTCCCCTGGAGAGAAGAGGTCTGGATGACACCTGTGAGACGGACGAGTCAGCGTTTGAGGAGTCTGCGGACGAGTCGTCGCAGGTGTCCACGTGCCTCGACAGCACCAGGATGGAGAAAACCAGCTTTACTGAAGAGGATGACGCCTGTAACGACTCGTCACTCAACGACACATCTCAGTTTGGTGACACTTCTAGACTTGGCGCTAACTCTCGAATGGATGACACGTCTCGATTGGATGACAGCTTCCGTGTAGATGGTGAAACCTCTCGGTTTGATGATACCTCTCGCATGGATGAAGACTGCTCTCGATTGGATGTCACCTCTCAATTGGATGACAGCTCTCGCATAGATCACCCCTCTCGTGAGGATGAAATATCACATGATATAGATAGCAGCTTCTCCTCTGTGGAGGATTCCAGGGACTTGACGCTGGATGATACCCAAACGGAGGACTCTTCCCAGGCAGAGGAGACCATTGACAGCTGCCTGAGCACCGGGGTGTCCATGCTGGATTCCTCTCTGAACAACACCTCTCAGATGGAGGACTCCTGTGTTGAATCCTCCCAGAATGACGTCTCCCAGTCAAGCTCAAATGGCCCTGCCAAACCACCCCCAGCCTACAAAGGTAAGATCCTTGCCATAGTTGATATGACAACCTGTGTTTGTATTTAATTAGCTTAAAGGGTTATTTCACCCAAATTACAAAATGACACATTGGTTTCCTTACTCTGTAAGCTGTGGCACAAATCTGAATCAAGTTATGGGACCGATTTTATAAAAAAAAAAAAAAATAATAATAATTTAAAATTGATTTAAAATTAGATTTAAAAAAAATAATTTCCCAAATGATCTGAAATGTATTGTGAATCCCAACATAGTCACTTCTAGATGTTTTGAACATGTGTGAAAAATGCTTGTGTTGGAGCCTTTTACTTTCGGTTTTGGTCCACCAGCTTCAAACAGCTGTACAAATCATATGCTTTGTTATTGACAATATAATTTCACAGTGATTTAGATGGTACATTGATTCCCTAAACCAAGTGCTTGTTTTCTCACTTAAACTGAATTTGAGTGTAGAATTCTTGCAACCAGGAAATGACAGAGCGATTTCCACTAGATACAGCCACATAGTCAGAACAGCTTTCCCATTTTGACAACAGATGCCTCTCCAGCAGGAGAAATCAGGATGCAAAATCACAGCCAATCACAACGCTGGTGGTTAAGTAACACTGTGAAACACTATCATTACACTATTACTGCAGATACAGTATGTTACGGTCATTTTCTAAAATTACAACGTAAATATTTTTTCAATCCTGTGTAGCATCTTTATGTAAGATAGTGTGTGGGTAGATGGTTGAAGAGTTGTTGGTTGGGACTTGGAAATTAGAGTTGATTAATTATCAACTCTTATTTATCACAGCCAGCTATGGGAGCACTTATTTTGTCAACATACAGTGACTGTCAGTTAATTTGAGGTTGTTAACCATTAACCCTTAATCTTATGCCCTCTTGACAGGGTTTGAAGGGGAATGGGAGTCGGAGGGCCAGGATATACCTGACTGTGCTGGCACCACCAAGGCCAATGCCGTTAGTATCATGGCTCCCCCTGTTATGGACAAAGGCAAGCACACAGCGGCGCTCAGTGCCCTGGTGGGGAACCTGGTTGCAGCCCCACTCCTGCCCTTAGCCGCCCCAGCCGTACCCACCACCAGCCAAAAGACACCAAGGAAACCCAGGAAGCCACGCACTCCAGCAGCCTCCACTCCTGGTAAACCAACTTCTTTGTCCCTTTTTTCCTTTATGATATTTCTGTGCATCTCCAGTTCATTTTGAGCCAACAAAGTTGTGTACAATAGCCAAGCAAGGATTTCTGACTTTCTGTTATCATTCTCTCCAGTTCCTCAGGTCCCCGGTCAAGCACAGCGGAGGTCCGCTGTTAAAACTCCAAAGGTGGATAAGATAAAGGTGGAGAGGAAGAAGAAGAAGAAGCTTGAGAAAGGAGAGGTCGTAGAGAAAAAGGAGAAGGGACCACCAAGAAAGAGAAAGAAGACAGAATCAGTAGCAGTCACAGTAGAGGCTGAACGTTCTGCTGAAGGCTTACTTTCTGGTCAAAGTGGACCAGTCACTACCATCAATGAACCATGTCTGACCAGTGGTGAGACCCCGCCGGCCATCAAACCCAAGAAGGTTAGGGTCAAGAATCTGGAACCGATGCCACCCAAAATAGCGAAAATTGATGTTAACACTAAACCCAATGATGGCAATAACGACAATGACGGAGATGACAGTTCCACTGCTGGTAATGAACACGCTAACTATTTTGATTCTGGAAATAATAGAAATGATTGTATATATTTTTTTGTTCTTGTTGTTTCTCTAGATGTATACTGAACAAAAATATAAACGCAACATGTAAAGTGTTGGTCCCATGTTTCATGAGCTGAAATAAAATATCCCATAAATGTTTCATATGCACAAAAAGCTTATTTCTCTAAAATGTTGTGCACAAATGCTACAACCCTGTCAGTAAGCATTTCTCATTTGCCAAGATAATCCATCCACCTGACAGGTGTGGCATATTAAGAAGCTGATTAAACAGCATGACACAGGTGCACCTTGTGCTGGGGGGCAATATGGCTACTCTAAAATGTGCAGTTTTCTCACAACACAATGCCACAGATGTCTCAAGTTGAGGGAGCGTGCAATTGACTTGCTGACTGCAATGTCCCAGAGCTGTTGCCAGAGAATTTAATGTTAATTTCTCTACCACAAGCCGCCTCCAACATCGTTTTAGAGAATTTGACAGTACGTCCAACTCGCCTAACAACTGCAGGCCACGTCTAACCATTACCAACCCTTGACCCCAACATCCGGCTTCTTCACCTGCGGGATCTTCTGAGACCAGCCACCCAGACCGCTGATGAAACTGTGGGTTTGCACAACCAAAGAACTTCTGCCAAATCTGTCTGAGACCGTCTCAGGTAAGCTCATCTGCATGCTTGTCGTCCTCACCAGGGTCTTGACCTGACTGCAGTTTGGCGTCGTAACCGACTTCAGTGGGCAAATGCTCACCTTTGATGGCCGCTGGCACAAACAGCGTATGTGTGGGTGAGCTATTTGCTGATGTCAACGTTGTGAATAGAGTGCCCCATGGTGGTGATGGGGTTACAGTATGGGCAGGCCTAAGCTATGGACAACGAACGCAATAGGATTGAATGCACAGAGATATCTTGACGAGATCCTGAGGCCCATTGTCGGGCCATTCATCTGCCGCCATCCCCTCATGTTTCAGCATGATAATGTGCAGCCTCATATCGCAAGGATCTGTACACAATTCCTGGAAACTGAAAATGGCCCAGTTTTGACATGGCCTACATACTTACCAGACATGTCACCCATTGAGCATGTTTGGGATGCTCTGGACCGACGTGTATGACAGCATGTTCCAGTTCCCGCCAAGATCCAGTAACTTCGCACAACCATTGAAGAGGAGTGGGACAACCTTCCACAGGCTACAATCAACAGCCTGATCTACTCTATGCAAAGGAGATGTCATGCTACATTAGGCAAATGGTGGTCACATGCCAGATACTGGTTTTCTGATCCACGCCGTTACCTTTTTTTAAAAGGTATCTGTAACCAACCGATGCATATCTGTATTCCCAATCATGTAAAATCCATAGATTAGGGCCTAATGAATTCATTTAAATTTACCAATTTCCTTATGTGAATTGTAACTCAGTCAAATATTTTAAATTGTTGCATTTATATTTTTTGTTCAGTGTAGTTATGACCCAATGATTATAAACTCAAAACCAGGGATAATCAACTAGATTCATCTGCAGGACAATTTTTTTTTTAGATCGTCATGTGGCTGGAACATAATTACAAATCATTTGTAGACTGCAAAATTGAACACAAGAAGCCCAAACAGATATTCGAGAGAAAAAATAATTTCATACCTTGCTTAGGTTTTTCTCTCTGCATTGTTGTGAAGGACCTGTAAAGTAAGCATTTCATTCTCAGCCTACACCTGTTTACGAAGCATGTGACAAAACATTTTGATTTGATTTGTATGTGACCACATATACAGTATCTCCCTATTATGCATGGGAATACTTTTTTGGAACAGATTTCCAAAATTAAACTCACTTGGTGTGACAGGTGTTGCTTGCTCACTTGGTGTGTGTGTGTGTGTGTGTGTGTGGGGAACCATGCTCTAAACCGATGTTGATGGATGAGAGTAATTCTGTACAAATCTAATTCTCCTCTCTTTGTTCCTTGTACAGGTGACACCCCCAGGAGGAGGATAGCAACAGAGGAGCAGGTCCACTTCCCTCTGCTCCATGGGTAATGATACATATCCTTGTGAAAAGCTCCCCTAATTAGTGTGTCTCTGTGCCGAATATTTCAAATGTGTGGAAAGTGCAGGTTAGTGTTCACCCATAAATACAATACTCCTCGGTTTCATCCGACTGCAGGGATACTATGATCCTTCTACTGTGAGTTGAATGTGGCTCTTAACGTGACTTTTTATTGATCGGTGCTTTAGCTGGAGGAGGGAAGTCCGAGTCAGGAAGACTGAGGACCGGCTGAAGGGGGAGACCTGGTACTACAGCCCCTGTGGGAGAAGGATTAAGCAGTTTCCAGAAGTCATCAAGGTAACTGGCAGTTAGAGTAAAACATTTTTGTCACAGAAGTTTAGCAGCTACAAATATCTCTTGATACAGTGGGATATCTTTCCTGCAGGGCATTTACCACGTCACACAGAAATTATAAGAGGACATGTTTTTAGTATACAAACAGCAGTTGCATTTGATCTTATTTCATTAAACCGTCAGTTGCTCATACGGTGCGTGGATAACATGTGACTTGGTGACCTATGACCTGGCTTTCTCCCATGTTCCCCGGCTCTGTCACTGACCCATGGTCTTGTTCTCCCTCAGTACCTGAACAGGCACAAGGACACCACTGTGACCAGGGAACACTTCAGCTTCAGCCCCCGCATGCCCGTAGGAGATTTCTACGAGGAGATGGACTCCGCTGAGGTGTGTATGGATGTATGGATCTGTTGTCTGTGCTGAGAGATCTGTCATCATAAATAGCTGTAGTAATAACTCAATGCAGGGGCGGCAGCGTAGCCTAGGGGTTAGAGCGTTGGAATAGTAACCGGAAGGTTGCAAGTTCAAACCCCTGAGCTGACAAGGTACAAATCTGTCGTTCTGCCCCTGAACAGGCAGTTAACCCACTGTTCCTGGCTTTTTGTAAATAAGAATTTGTTCTTAACTGACTTGCCTAGTAAAATAAAGGTTAAAAAAAAGCCATATTCGGACGGGATTAGCCCTATTCAGACGGGATTAGTTTTACCGGGGGAGGTTGGGTAATGTAGTTGTGTGCACGAGCACAAAACAAATCTGTATTTTAAGTCTGAATCTGCCATGTCAGTCATTTTTACATGGCAGGAGAGTAACAACTCCAACTTTTGTTTATCAGCTTTTTGCGATTGAATTGAACATCGCCAAATGCATCATTAAAAGATATTGTGCCTATTTAATGCAACCTGTGCGGTTAATAAATCGCAAAGCAGCATACAAGTCACCTCCAACGTTTGGAAATGACAGTTCACTTTCTCATCCATAGCCTAAAAACACGTATCAAGTGCGCTGTTTAGCTGACATCTGAAGGCAGGGGGGCATTTAGGACGTCATCTACCTCGGATCGCTGAAATATCCTAATGATTATGATCACACTTCCGCAATTCAAATATTATGGCGACACTCTACCGAAGATGGTTTAGAAACTTGTGAACCAGTCTCGAGATATCAGACTTGATGAAATATCTTCACGCTTAGAAGAAAAAAAACTCCAGGCATAACTGTCAATAAAAAATAAAAATACAATTAGGAAAAAACAAATCCTGTGGAATAGTATACATAGCCAACTTTATCTAGTTGTACAAGTCCCATGTGAATAGGGCTGTGGTGTAATATCATAAAGAAGACACATTTCCCATAAATCTTTTCATATGATCTCCTCCAGGGAGTGAAATGGTGCCTCTTGGCCAATGAGGAGGTGCCTTCCATGATCATGGCCATCACGGGCCGACGCGGCCGACCTCCGAACCCTAACAAAGAGAAGCCCCGCCCCCGAGCTCGGCGCACCAAGGGTGGGCTAGTCCGAAAGCCTGGCAGGCCGCCCAAACCAAAGATGGTGGACCTGCTTAGCAAGGTTGACGCCAGAATGCTGGAGAGGCTGGAGGCCAAGGGTGAGTGGACATAGCCTGCTGAAATGAGCCTGTTCACTGGTTGGAATGTAGGCCACTATACAGACTGATTCAATGGCAAGACGGGATCAGAAACGTAATATTGTAGAATATGTCTGCATCAAAAAGCTTGTATTAGGTTGTGGTTTTGACGTCTTGAATGTAGCTGTCGGATCTCTATTTTTAGAAGCCCTGACTGAGGAGGACAAGGAGAAACTTGTCAAAATCAAGAAGAAAATGAAGAGAAAGGTATGGTATACCAAGATTCAAAATCTGAAGACTAAAATTGCATCTTTGTGGTGTTTCCAGGTTGCTTCCAACACACTAAGTAAAATGGTTACTCTCCTCTAGGCAAGGATGAAAAGAAAGGAGAATAACAAGAACAAGAAGATCCGACAGGAGAAAAAGCAAGCGAAGGTAAGGATTTACTTTCTTTTTAAGACCAAAACACAAATCGGTCTCCTCTTTATCTAATAAATCCCTCGCCTTCTGTGTTTCCTGTGCTCAGCTTGACAAAGCCAAGGAGACCAAGGACCAGGAGGAGGTGAAGGCTGAACCAGCCAACCAAGAGCCCCCACAGCCTGCCCCCCCACAACCGCCCGCCCCAGAGCCCAAAAAGCGTGGCCCTAGGAAGAAGAAAGCTGAGGTGCCTTTACCGGCCGTGGAGACGGACCAGGAGAGGGTAGCCCAGGGGAAGAGAGTGTTGGGGGCCAGGAGTAAGGCCAAGGCCCTGGCTAAGGCCCAGGCAGAGGCGGAGGCTGCAGCCCAGGCGGCCCTGGCAGCTAAGAAGCAGGTGGAAAGGAGAGCCCAATCCCAGAGACGGCTGGAGGAGAGGAAGAGACAGCAGTTGATCTTGGAGCAGCTGAAGAAGCCCACTGAGGACATGTGTCTCACAGACCACCAGCCCCTTCCGGAGCTGTCTCGGATCCCTGGCGTGGTTCTCTCTGGCGTGGCCTTCTCCCACTGCCTGACTGTGGTGGAGTTCCTACACAGCTATGGCAAGGTGCTGGGCCTCCACATCCCCATGGACGTGCCTAGCCTCAGCACACTGCAGGAGAGCCTCCTGGGCCTGGGAGACAGCCAAGGCGAGGTCCAGGATCTGCTCATCAAGCTGGTGGAGGCTGCACTACATGACCCAGGCCTGCCACCATACTACCAGGTGTGTGTTGTGGACTCTATGGAGCTAGTTTTGCTGATGGGTGTTCCTGTTTTTATTTTCTTTATTTAAAGTTCTGGGCCTCCCGGGTGGCGCAGTGGTTAAGGGCCCTGCACTGCAGCGCCAGCTGTGCCACCAGAGACTCGTAACCGGCCGCGACCGGGAGGTCCGTGGGACGACGCACAATTGGCCTAGCGTCGTCCGGGTTAGGAAGGGTTTGGCCGGTAGGGATATCCTTGTCTCATCGTGCACCAGTGACTCCTGTGGCGGGCCGGGCGCAGTGCACGCTAACCAAGGTTGCCAGGTGCACCGTGTTTCATCCGACACATTGGTGCGGTTGGCTTCCGGGTTGGATGCGCGCTGTGTTAAGAAGCAGTGCGGCTTGGTTGGGTTGTGTATCGGAGGACACATGACTTTCAACCTTCGTCTCTCCCGAGCCCGTATGGGAGTTGTAGCGATGACACAAGATAGTAGCTACTACAACAATTGGATACCACGAAATTGGGGAGAAAATGGGGTAAAATTACAACAAAAAAAAGAAACAAAAAAAGTTCTGTCTTCATGTTGACATTTCACTGTTAGCAATAGTTTACCATTTTAAAAATGTAGTTGCATGTTAAACCCTAGTTCAACAGATTAACCAGTTCCCTTCTCCCTCCAGTCAGTGAAGATCCTAGGGGAGAAGCTGGTGGATCTGGAGCTGACTCGCAGCACAGTGTCTGAGGGCCTGCGAATCTTCCTGGAGTCCCACGGCTTTGACATGGAGGTGTGCAACGTGCTGCGGACCAAGACCTTCCATGCCCTCGGCCCCGACACAAAGGCTGCCATCCTGGGCTTCCTGGTGGAGGTCCTCAACGGTAGCAACATCGTCATTAGGTCAGGGTGACAATACAGATAAACTAAGGAGCTACCTATCAACCTTCACGCCCTTGCTACTATTACTGCTGATATTTGTTTAATGAAGTATCCTAAGTGTGATGCAGACATCTTCCACAATGGAAATGTGTCAAAAGAAGCCCCTTCTGGAAAGAATTTCCCACATTTAAGTGATGCCTGTTTGAATGTTTTTGCATTGCAGTGAGATTGACAACACACTGGAAAACATGGCTACTTACAGAAAGAACAAGTGGATCATCGAGGGGAAATTGCGCAAGTAAGGCCAGTCACGGCTCCTTTTAATTTAGCGTTTGTCTTAGTTGGTGGAAGGAGAGTGTGTGATACCACTGATGTTGTGTGTGTTTTGATATCTGATGTGTGTGATCTGACGTGCATGTGCTCCCCCCAGACTGAAGGCAGCTCTAGCACGGCGTACAGGGCGCTCTGAGGAGGAGCTGTGTCTCGAGGAGAGGAGGTGCAGTGCCAGGGTGGCAGAGGAGGAGAACCTCATTCTACAAGGGAGCAGCTCCATGCAGAGGGGCCGCCGCACACCCAAGGAGGAGCCCAAACTCGGCGACGTACGTACGCGCACGCGCGTGTGTCATATTCAATGTGGCGGTGAAGATGTACTATATATTGTACTCACCAAATGCCCTTTCCACAGACTGACAGCCCCACCAATGACAGCGTTCCAGAGTTGGAGAGGCAGATCGATAAGCTAACGAAGGTAAGGCTAACATACTCTGCAGTTCATCCTCCACATTCGTTTTTTTATGTCGTGTCTATTCTAACTACATTGTGTGCGCATGTCTGGGTTGTTTTTTATATTTGCAAAATGTCGCCCTAAGTATTTCCTCTCCTCCACAGCGGCAGGTGTTTTTCCGTAAGAAGCTGCTCCAGTCGTCCCACTCCCTGCGTGCGGTCTCTCTGGGCCAGGACCGGTTCCGCCGGAGATACTGGGTCCTGCCCCACCTGGGAGGGGTGCTGGTGGAGGGGCCTGAGGAGATCCTAGGTGAGTCACAGAGAACCTGCCCTCAACCCTCTGCTAGCCGACAAAAAAAGATCTTTAGCATATTTTTATTGACTCTAAACATATCTCTCCTCTGTCTGGTAGCGTCAGAGGATATCCTGGTGAAGGAGGTGCCTATCACTCTTCTGAAGAGGGAACCTAAAGTGGAGGAGACGCTCACTCCTACAACCCCTCCTGCCCCCCTCCCATCCCCTCTCCCTCCCAAGTCTCAGACTTCCTTCCCCCCTGAGGAGGACCCCCTCCCTGGCACCGCCTCTCTCATGAGCAGCCCCAGGGCCCGTGGTCGCCCCCGCAAGATCAAACCAGAGGTGGAGCTACACCTCCGCACTGCCAAGTGTCGCCGCCGTCGCCGTAGCAGCAAGTCCGGCGGGGAGGAGACTGGGCCAAGCGTTGCCCCAGAGGCCACCACCAACGGCTCACAAGACCTCACGCAGTCCGCCTTCCACAACTGGCTCAGCCACTTGCAGGGCGCCATAACTAACGGGACGGAGCCAGCAACAGGCAGCCAACCAGAGGACAGTGTGAAGGAGATGGCGGAGAAACAGGGGCAGTGGTTCAACTTGCTGCCCAAACAGCCGTGTGACAAAACCTCTCTGACAGAACCCCAGACCCCCCCCAGCACACCCCCCAAACGCCTCCCTCTGACCCCCAGCACCCTGCCCGCCCTCGCCGCTCCACTGCTGCAGGTGAGTCCCAACCTCAGCCCCCTGCACACTCTCCAGGACCCCTCATGGGAGAGAACACTCTACATGCATTTTCATATGATCTCTTTCTCCCTTTCCCTCTCCAGTCTGTCCCAGCCCCCTCGGACTCCCCACCCCAGGTGGCCCCTACCCAGACCCCCACCCCAGCCAAACCGGGGCGCAGGCGGCGGAGGGGCAGCAGGGGCAGCAGTCCCGCCCGTAGGGTTGGGGCTAGAGGGGCTGCAGCTAAGCGTCGTGGCCGCCCTCCTTCCACGCTCTTCCAGGAGATAGAGCAGCAGTACTTCACTCAGCTCGTGGTCAAGCCCATTCCAGCATGTAAGCCTTCAATTCAATCCATTCAGTTCAAGCCCATTCCAATACCACTGTGGTTACGTGTATCAAATTTCCTCACTGCGGTTTCTGATGAGACTTGTCAGCAATTTAAACATGCTGCAATTTGAGCTGTTGATTTGGCTTCCATGATAAATGCATGGTTAGCCGAAAATACTAGCATGTTCAACCAGATCAGTAGTGGTTGACATGTTTGTGGTGTGGTTAGCCGATATGACTAACATGGTTAGCTAACGTTGATATGCTAGGCGGCGATGCGGGTGTCTAATGTGTGTTCTGCTGCTGTTGCCTTAGCGATGGTGCGTGGCTGGTGGTGGATCAAGGAGCCTGAGGAGCTGACAGCTACCCTGCAGGCCCTGCACCCGCGAGGCATACGGGAGAAGGTGCTCCACAAACACCTGGCCAAACACATGGAGTACCTGGCAGAGGTCTGCACACGATCCATCAACGGTGAGGCAATGAACACTGGTCACTCAGTCAGCTATAGGGGAAGATGTGATAATAAAAGGTGTACTGTGTTTCGGATTGCTTGTGTTTTATATTGAAGCTGCATTTGACATCAATGGGACTTAAATAAGTTTAAATAAGGATGGTTTTGTAATGAATGGAAACTGGATGATGACACGTCTTTCCGTTCCCTTTCTCTCTTGACCATCTCTCCTTCTCTCCCTCTCTATCCCCTTGCCTCTTCCCCTCTTCTCCACCCTGTCCTCTCACCAGACACTATATTCCAGGTGAAGGTGGAGGTCGGCGAGGCCCTGCTGGAGGCTCTGCAGCAGCCGTGGCAGGTCCAGGAGCGGGCCCTGGAGACAGACGTCAGCGCCCTCCGCTGGGTGGAGGATCTGGAGCGGAGGGTCATCGCCGCTGACCTGCACCTCAAGGTGAGGCGCCAGGGGGACAGTGGGGCTGTGTTGCAGTAGTCTAAAGTGGATTCCTGTGTTTGGTTCAATGCCTTTCCCTACACCTGGACCTGGAAGTTGAATTGGGGGAGAGGAGATTCCCAAATAAGCCACCCCCCACGTTTACAGCGTTTTCAGATCTGGGCGGACAAAGGCGAGGAAGACACTTTAGACTGTGGAGATGCACCCAGGGCTGCGTGGGTGGTTGTTAGATATGCTAGAGCTTAATAGTTTTGTCAGTTTTACTATGGCTGCAGTTGCACTGAATGTCCAGAGGGTGGAGTATTTGGCCTGTGCTGCTGCAGTTTGTACAGAGTGACTGTGTCCCCCCCCCCCCATGTCGTAGTGTCATGCAAAAAGAGGTCACACTCATCACATCACATGTCCATGACTTATATTTCAAGATGGCTCCCCAGAATGGAAGGAGTGACACTGACAATAGCACGGAAACGCCAGGCGCAGGATTCCAGGTACAAACCAGGTTTCAGATCTAATGTTCGCTCGTCATCACCCTGTTTTAAGATCTACACTCGTTCACACGTCTTCATGTTTCCCCCTTTCCTTTATTTTCCTTTAATTGTATCTGTTACAATTCCTCTTTTCCTACACCTCTTAAAATGACATGGAGTTGTCCCAAATATCAGAATGTGTAGAATTCTCACTTTAACACACCTGCTCCTTACTGTTAGAAATACGAGCTGTTTGTCTCTCTGCTCATTCTATTCACCCTGCCTCTGTCCTTTTTTAGGGGCCTGCTGCTATGTTGTTAATTAGTAAACGTCGTTATACAAATGTATTGTTTGATGTCTTCACTTGATGTCGCTTACCTTTCCTCACAACCCTTTTTGAGTCTTTCTCTAGCTTCAAAGTCCTTTTGCTAACTGCTTTTTGGTTGTCGAACTATAATATTCTCTTTTCTGTCATTCTCCCTCCTCCCCTCCCCTCAGCCCTACACGGTCCCAGAGGCAGACTCCACACGTGACGACCTGCGGTACTATGAGCATGACACGGACCCCCGGGACGACTGGATCGTGCGGACCAAGAAGGAGTGGTCGGACCTGCCCCGCGTGGCCAGTCACCCGCTGGACCTGGCAGTGCTGCGCCTGGCCAACCTGGAGAGGAACATCGACCGGCGCTACCTGAAGGAGCCCCTCTGGAACCTGGCTGAGGTGGTGCGTCTCGCCCCGCTCACCCCCGAGGAGAGCCAGATGGGCCAGATGGACGTCATGAGGTGAGAGGAAGGGACAGGGTCAAAGTCAGGCTAGGGGGTTAAGAGGTTGGAAAGGATGGAGTGGATGGGAGCGTGATTTAATCGTAGTAGGAGGGATTGGATTTGTGTAGCATTTGGTCAATTTGCTTAAAACACTTCAGAGTGATTTAAGCTTTTTTCTCACTTAAGCTCTTAACTGTTTCCGTAATCTCTTCCTTCCCCTCTCTCTCTCCTGCCCCACCCCCCCCAGCCTGGAGAGTGAGATAACCTCCAGGTTGCGGACATGGCGTCAGGCCCTGGATCGTTGTCGGAGCGCCCCCCAGCTGTGTCTGTGTCTGCTGCAGCTGGAGAAGGCCATCGCCTGGGAAAGATCTGTGGTCAAAGTGGTGAGGACAAATCCACTAGTAATATTCAATATCTACACTGAGAATAGAAGGCATTGTTATAAAGGGAGGGAGGAGGATGGATGTTGGCGAAATTAGTAGTATAGAACATTAGTAGAGATAGCAGACACTTTGATCCAAGGCTTTCGACTCTGTCAATCACCACATTCTCATCGACAGACTAAACAGCCTTGGTTTCTCAAATGACTACCTCGCCTGGTTCACCAAATACTTCTCTGACAGAGTTCAGTGTGTCAAATCGGAGGGCCTGTTGTCCGGACCTCTGGCAGTCTATGGGGGTGCCACAGGGTTCAATTCTCGGGCCGACTCTCTTCTGTGTATACATCAATGATGTCGCTCTTGCTGCTGGTGATTCTCTGATCCACCTCTACGCTGATGACACCATTCTGTATACTTCTGGCCCTTTGGACACTGTTTAACTAACCTCCAGACGAACTTCAATGCCATACAATTCTCCTTCCGTGGCCTCCAACTGCTCTTAAATTCAAGTAAAACTGAATGCATGCTCTTCAACTGATCGCTGCCCACACCTGCCTGCCCACCCAGCATCACTACTCTGGACGGTTCTGACTTAGAATATTTGGACACCTACTAATACCTAGGTGTCTGGTTAGACTGTAAACTCTCCTTCCAGACTCACATTAAGCATCTCCAATCCAAAATTAAATCTAGAATCGGCTTCCTATTTCGCAACAAAGCATCCTTCACTCATGCTGCCAAACATACCCTCAGAAAACTGACCATCCTACCGATCCTCGACTTCGGCGATGTCATTTACAAAATAGCCCTCAACAAATTGGATGCAGTCTATCACAGTGCCATCCGTTTTGTCACCAAAGCCCCATATACTACCCACCACTGTGACCTGTACGCTCTTGTTGGCTGGCCCTCGCTTCATACTCGTCGCCAAACCCACTGGCTTCAGGTCATCTTCAATTCTCTGATAGGTAAGGCCCCACCTTAACTCAGCTCACTGGTCACCATAGCAGCACCCACCCGTAGCACGTGCTCCAGCAGGTATATATCACTGGTCACCCCCAAAGCCAATTCCTACTTTGGCTGCCTTTCCTTCCAGTTCTCTGTTGCCAATGACTGTAATGAATTGCAAAAATCACTGAAGCTGGAGACTCTTACCTCCCTCACTGTCTGAGCAACTCACAGATCACTGCACCTGTACATAGCCCATCTGTAAATAGCCCATCCAACTACCTCATCCCCATACTGTATTTATTTATTTTGTTTATCTTGCTCCTTTGCACCCCTGTATCTCTACTTGCACATTCATCTTCTGCACATCAATCACTCTAGTGTGTAATTGGTATATTGTAATTACTTTGCCTCCATGGCCTATTTATTGCCTTACCTCCCCTTTTTTTACCTCATTTGCACACACTGTATATAGATTTTCTTCAACTGTATTATTGACTGTATGTTTTGTTTATTCCATGTGTGTGGTGTTGTATGTGTCGAACTGCTTTGCTTTAGTCTTGGCCATGTCGCAGTTGTAAATTTGAATTTGTTCTCAACTTGCCTACCTGGCTAAGTAAAGGTGAAATAAAATGTTTTTAAAAATTAAACATCCAAAGCAGCTTCCAGTAAACACATGCAGTATATTATCACAGTCTCAAAGACAGCAACAGAAATTTTGTCTTCAAGACTCTACCTGTGTGTCTGTTGTAGACATGTCAAGTGTGCAGGAAGGGGGATAATGATGAGTACCTGCTGCTGTGTGACTGCTGTGACCGCGGCTGCCACATGTACTGCCTGAGGCCAAAGGTCACCCAGGTGCCAGAGGGGGACTGGTTCTGCCCCACCTGTTTCTCCAAGGTGAGGACTGACTGGGGTTCTGCTCGGCTAGCCTTATGGATTACAGCAGTGGTCACTGTTCCCCTAAAGGTCGATCCACAGCTTACTCAGTCATTTAAAGGGCGTGCGTTTCCCGGAGTCTGATTTTTTTGGGGGGGATCAATGTGTACCTTTTGGTAGCATGATACTTTGCCAATCCTTGCGTTCCTAGACTCCCAAATAGCAACATTCAGACGGGCGATAGCAGTGATTTTCTTGTCTTCCCTTGCTAGCTTGCTAGTTAGCTAGCTAGCTGGCTAAAACAACAAGCTAGCTAGTGTCGTGTCTTTGGCTATGCCGGATTAAGTGATATGACATGCTATTCTATAAAATCCTTCCTCCGTAATTAATATTACCAGATTGAGCTAATCATCTAAATGTAATTAACTAGAGAGGCGGGGCACCACGAAATAATATTTATAGAGCTGTTATCTTCCAAATAAACTCTTAAAGACCTAGTAATATTTTACATCCGTAGCAGTCAATATTAATCGTCATCTTAATTCAGTCTCATCTGAAAGTTGTAAATTCTTGTTTTAACCAGAACACGCGGCCTACAACGGAATGCACCGGGGTCTACTCGCGAAAAATATATCACTGGTCAAGCTTATTTCTCCTGAATTTCAATCGGCTGGCTCTTTGTCCTCGCTCGAGAAATGAATAATGACCGAGCCTACCCGCGTCTGAAATGCAGGAGGCAGAAATAGCCCTATGTTTGGCCAAACGCTCTATTTCTCAGATTTCTATAATTAGCTTCATCAGCCCTCATACAGAAATGTATTTGCTTACGTTACCCACTGACTACGTCAGAGAACAAAACGGAAGCGGGGAATCCTCAGCACACACACACCCAATAATGCTTGTCTCACCATAATGTGTATAATAAACTTGGTATATTATGTGATCTGCTTTTCAATTTTATACAGGCAGAATCGAAATGAAAGCGTCCTTCTATTTTAGATTCCTCGTACGGGAGCACCAATAATGTGTCTTTGGCTATGCCGGATTAAGTGATATGACATGCTATTCTATAAAATCCTTTCTCTGTAATTAATATTACCTGATTGAACTAATCATGTAAATGTAATTAACTAGAGAGTCGGTGCACCAAGAAATATTTATAGAGCTGTTATCTTCCGAATAAACTCTTAAAGACCTTTGTAATATTTTACATCAATAGCAGTCAATATTAATCTTCACCTTATTTCAGTCTCATCTGAAAGTTGTAAATTCCTGGTTATCTTCACGAACCCTGTCTAACAAGTTGAATCAGCAATACAAAATTGGGTTTCATTATTTATTTACTAAACACCTAACTAATCACACAAAATTAGATATACAAAGAATGAATCATACCTTGATTACAAATTACGTCAGAAAGGAAAACGTCCCTAGCGGGCAGAACGGATATGACAGCTGGTTACACAAAAGAAAAGGGTCTGGGTTTGAGTGAAAGAGCGAGAAGACTGAGGGACAAAGGGAGAAGCTGTGCTGTCGTAAATACAGTATCTTATGCATTCTAAATTACCGCCCATTTGAAAAAGGAAAATGCAATAACTATTTATTCTGAGCTGCGCTTCGGTAGGTTGGTGGTAGAAGGAAGGCTGTGTTGCCAAACCGAGTCCTTTGTCCTTTGAAGAATGTCTCTGGCGGTCAATTGGATATGTTGTAGTAACGTTGTTGTGTGGTAGATGTGATACTCTGTCTGTTCTTTCCTAGACCACGTTTGCAGCTGCTGTTGCTAACTCAACGGCTCTGTAGTGAATAGGAGTTCAAAGTTCATACCATTCGCAAACAAAGCTCACGCTGAGGTTGGCTTAGTTCTGTAGTTGACATGTTAGTCCTTTTAACACAGAGGCTGCAGACCTCACGTACTTGGAACAGGAGGTTACATTTTCGTCAAGGCTTAATATAGTGGAGCGAGAAGTGTGTGTGTTTGAAAAGTTTTATAACCCATGTCTCTTCACAGGGGTGGGCCACTGATTGAGCAGAGCCCTAACTTTATGAAAACCCAAATCTCTCATTTGGAAGCTAAAATTACACTTCTTCTCTTCACCAATAATTTTATATTCAAACATTTAAATTGAACAACAATTCCATGTGACTCCGATAACTACAATGTGCAGACTTTCCACTGTAGAGTTTGTCATCCTATCATTGATGAAAATGTCCCAGATGACAACCAAACTGACATCATATTCATTAAGTACCACCGCATATGTTCAATTGGTCAGATTACCAGAATATAGTTAATTTCCCCTCACCTTCTGATGCTCCCAGAATCTCTATGTTAACCAAGGGGTTTTCAAATTTCACATCAGTAGGGTAGAGAGGAAAAAGGGGGGAAGAGGTATTTATGACTGTGATAAACCTAACCCCAGGCCAACTTCATGACACTAGCTTTTTAGCTTCCCACATGTCCATGTGAAATAATCTGATTTATAATAAAAAATGATGCCTTGGCTACCCTACAATATTGTAACCTACAACAGTATACCATTTTGATATGCTGCTTGAATGCATTCACTCCCATATCGGCTAAAAAATAGAATGTAATCATTTTAGCTCATGTAGTAAAAGCACATGGCTAACACCTGTTTTTACCTTTTTAAAGTAGACTGGAATCGCATAGTTTTAGTTGTATTTATTTGCACCAAAGAAAACAAGTGATAGACAACAATACAGACAAAATAATAATTTAAAAAACAACATGCAGGTGTGGTTGGAAGTCCAAGGGCTTATTGGAAAACCACACCACAAAAAACTATATTCAATACATAAGTACACAAATTAAAACCGATAACAAAACCTAATTCAAATTAATTGATCAGTAATCACACACACAAAAAAAAAAAAATGTTTTGTTTAAATGTGTGTGCATGTGAGTGTGAGAGAGTTAGGCTATATGGAGGAGATGACTGAGTAGTTTGGTTCATCAGGCTGACCCCCAGTCTTCGCTTGACATTATTGAGGGATGATGTTATGTGAAGATAATTGTATAGATGTATTATCAGTATTAACCAGGAAGAATCCATTGAAGAGTTAGGTGAACTTTCGGGGAGGTGCATAACTGGCGTACATTGTCGTAAATAGACAAGATTTTGAGTTTCTTAAACAAAGGTATAGATGGAGCCAGGTAATTAGAGGGGGTGTCTAGTCTTGCAATGTATTTTGTATGAGTAATTATGTGTAGGTATGAGGCATATGTACTGGCCAGGAAATGAGATATGGGTAAATTAAGCTATATTATAGAGTTAGGAAGCAAGCCTGATGAATCAAACCATTAATCTTTCTGATCATATCAACAGATTTCATCCCTTTGCTGCAGACAAATTGAGTATGATCTTTCCAGGAATACTTTTAATCAATTAAAACTCAGAGCAATCTAGTGGCTGTAGCATGTTCCTTTTCATTCCCACCAATTGAGATTCTGGCTCTTTTTTTTTTTAAACAATATTTTTTATTCTTACTAGTGAATACAATAAAGTTGTATTTGTTTTTTATCATTTAAAGATCATTTGTTTTTCTGGAACTATTCAGAAAATGTGGCCATGTCTGAGTTGGCTTCATTAATTTGTGAATCAAAATTCTTGTGTGATAAAATCAAATTGGTATCATCAGCAAAGAGAATGGGAAGTACGATAGACACAGCAGCAAGGTCATTGATATAGAATAGGAATAATAAAGGTCCAATTGTTATACCCTGTGGCAGGCCACAAGATGTCTTGGCCCTGGTAGATCTGTATCATAAACATAACTATATAGCCAATTATACAGTTTGAAGTTTACATACACTTAGGTTGGAGTCATTAAACTCGTTTTTCAACCACTCCACAAATTTCTTGTTAACCAGCTATAGTTTTGGCAAGTCGTTTAGGACATCTACTTTGTGCATGACACAAGTAATTTTTCCAATAATTGTTTGCAGACAGATTATTTAACTTATAATCCACTGTATCGCAATTCCAGTGGGTCAGAAGTTTACATACACTAAATTGACTGTGCCTTTTAAACAGCTTGGAAAATGGATTAAATGGGATTAAATGTCAGGAATTGTGTAAAAACTGAGTTTAAATATATTTGGTTAAGGTGTATGTAAACTTCCAACTTCAACTGGATATATGTAATATAAATAGCTTTGTTTTTAAGGAGAAAAAAATAAGAGGAGATGAGTGAGAATAAATGTTTCAGTTAATCTGGTCATATTAGAGGTAATAGTGTATATATTGTGGTAGAGGCATTTTAGTTCAATGTCTTAACTGTGTCGGGAGTCAAATCATAAAGGTTAAAGCTAAATGTAATTGTGTTTACTTAAGTGTGGTCATTGTTCGTTCAGTGGGAAGGGTAGAGAGATGATTGTTAACTGCAGAGGACCTCATTTTCATAAAGGTCTTTTGAAGTTTATCAAGGCTTTGTTTTTTTTGTGTTTTTTTTTAAACCAAAAATGGTTCCCAAATGGTTGTCCAGATTTTAAGAGAAGAAACAACAACCAGATTAGAAGTGAATTTGGATGCAGTAATGGGGCTAGTGGAGCTAACAAGGGAAGTGAGAAAGGAAAGGACCAAGCTTCTAGCTGGCGCCTGTCTGTCCCAGGGGTATGAAGCCAAAATGTGAGTTTCTGAATGTTAGCAGCCCAGTAATAGAATATGAAATTAGGCTAAGCTGAACCACCTTCAGAGTGGTTTATTTGAAGCATTTTTTAATTTTTATTCTGAAAGGTAGATATCGGCTGCTTCAGAGATTTGAAAAAGTTTTTTTATTCAAAATTTGAGAGGAGCAATACTGAGTTGAAAGTGAGGTAGGCAGGCCTACGAACTACAAGGAGCCTCCTTATTTTGTGACAAAAAATGACAGTCATGTACTGCGATGAGTTTCAATTTTATTTATTTATTTTACCTTTATTTAACTAGGCAAGTCAGTTAAGAACAAATTCTTAATTACAATGACGGCCTAGTGGGTTAACTGCCTGTTCAGGGGCAGAACGACAGATTTGTACCTTGTCAGCTCGGGGATTTGAACCTTCCAGTTACTAGCCCAACGCTCTAACCACTAGGCTACCCTGCCGCTCAGCAATACATAGTCTGCCGAGCCTCTAACCAGAGGGCAGGGGTTCATGACATCGCAGATGAAATGACCTGCCTTTTCAACCTGGGTTAGATTGAGAAACTGATTTACTTTTTGAAAATTCAACCAAAAAGTCACATTAATGCAATGTGATTACAATTATCTGCCCTGTCGTTTTGGCAAATTTAATTTGAAACTGAACCGTTATTAAACCGTGATACTGTCAGTAGCAGTGAGGCCCTTAGGCCTAGTCATGCTAATACCAGCCTCTCTACCCACAGCTCGCTGTGTAGTCACGCGTCACCCAGGCTACCGTACACCCTCCTCTCCTTCCAAACCTGCTACTCTGTAAAGTGGCACTGAGTCCTCCTTAACCTTTCCCCAGGGCCTTTTTTTAACTCTGTCTCACTGTGTCCTGTTGTTTGTAAGGCGAGTGACTGTGAGTCACCACATAGTAACCAGCGCTCCTCCAAGCAGAGGACCCGGGTGAAGAAGAGGAGGTACGAAGACGACAGTTCTGACGAGGAGACAGTGCCCAGCAGACGTAGTGGTGATGGCATGGCAATGCGACATAAGGACGGCGGCCTCGCCTCCTCCTCCCGTTACTCGGGAGATGGGGGATGCACGACGGGCTTCTCGCCCGCCAAGCGCCGCCGCATGACCACCCGCAACCAGCCCGACCTCACCTACTGCGAGTGAGTCTGAACTTAGAGCAGTTATCTCCTCACTGTTAGTCGTTAATGGACCACGAACTTCCATTTACTGACTTAGGATCACTTCTTGTTACACTGGTTTCTGTTGGACCACTTCTAACGTGTGTGTGTGTGTGTGTGTGTGTGTGTAGAATCATCCTTATGGAGATGGAGTCTCACGCTGACGCCTGGCCCTTCCTGGAGCCAGTCAACCCCCGCATGGTGCCTGGCTACCGACGCATCATCAAGAACCCCATGGACTTCCTCACCATGAGGGAGAGGCTGCTACAGGGAGGGTACAGGGCACTACTTCACTCTCTGTCTGTGTCCGTCTACAACATGACCCAAACTTCCTTTTAAGGAGGCCGGTTTCTCTCGTTTCCCATCATGTCACTGAAAACCTGTCACCTTTTTATATTTGACCTGTCTTTCTCCCCTCTCCTCCCCTGCTCCCAGGTACTGCAGCTGTGAGGAGTTTGCAGCGGACGCCCATCTGGTGTTCAACAACTGCGAGCAGTTCAACGAGGACACGTCCGAGGTGGGCATGGCTGGACACTCCATGAAGCGCTTCTTCGAGAACCGCTGGGCGGAGTTCTACGAGAGCAAGGACAAATAGGAGCCCAGGGCGCTGGGGGTGGGGCCAAGGACAGTGCCCTAACCCCATTGCCTGACGCTTATGCTCTCCATTGCTACTAAGACTGTCTGGGCTGGAGTCTCCTCCAGCCCTGTATAGATATGTATAGATTTGGTTATTTGTCTGTCGTTCTTGTTTTTCCTTTTTAAAACCTCGACTCTGTTGGGTTGAAATTCTCTGGATGACAGAGAGGGGGATGTTTGAGCTCTCCACCTCTCTTCCCTCCCGCCCTCCCATTGCACCCTCACTTCTGCACCTGACCACCTGCTTGGAATTCTGCTGTCGTCACGTTCTCTCCTAAGCCTCACCCCTCGTCTCATAACAATGCCACGATATTGGTCCATCCCTTGCTCTGAGTGGGGGGGGTCTGAGGCCCTGAGTTGATTGGTTCTCAAATTTTACCCTGTGTCATGGTCCCGGTCAGGAGGTCTGCCAGACCAATGCGACTGCTTCGCTTCAGACCGGACATGCTCTGACCTCGTTTCGACCACAAGTGGATGAACACCCTACGGTTCGCTCTAAACTCAAACACTTTGGGATTGGATCCTCTCTTAACTGTTCAATGGAAATGTAATGTGTGGTCTTATGCCTAGAATCAATTTTTCTCAATATATTTTTATTATATATTCTATATATATATATATATATATACATATATATATAAAGAGTACAATAGCTGGGATTATTTAATAGCAATAGCTTGTAGTGAATATGTACAGACTCCTTAGTTGAGATGTTTAGACGATTTATGAAAAGGCCAGTAAAACAAAGTGGACAGGATCGTTTTTTTCTCTCTAAAGACTGTCACATCACACGTAACCAACCCCTAACTCACCCACACAGCTACAGACACACATACACACAACTACCCTGCTGCTGTGTGAAGGACACTGGTTTCAGAAACTGGAGGCTTTTTTTTTTTTTCGTTTTGTGTTTTCACTGCTTCGTAATCACAACGAAGACCGGTAGTCACAGCAATGGGAATTTTCAGGTGAGGTGTGCCCATAGACTGTGTGAATAGGACTAATAAGGCGCTACCGCCATTTTGAACCTCTGTTTAAAACACTGTTCGCTTTGTGTTGCAGCTTACCATGTTGGTCAAATTGTGCGGAAAACTAGCAAGCTGCTGAAATATTATCGGTTGACTGTTCTGTAGCAATATGTCATGTTTTGACCGACATCCTTTCGTTGGAAGAATTGTTTTGATATTATGGAAAAATGTCACTCAATGTTTCCTAGTGATAAAAAAAAAGATATATCTGCATTCTAAGTTTAAAGGATCTGAACAGGTATTTGGGAAACACTGAAAATGTTCAATCGTCAATTTGATACTAACGTAGAAACATAGGCCTGTGCTTCTAAAATAAGAAAATCATAACCCCAAAAAAAAAAAAGTACAGCGGAATAACAGGAAATGTGCGTTGAGAGGTTTTTGTGTGTAGGTTTCTGCAGCTTGGCAGTAAGAGAACAGGCATAGCTTGTGTGTTAGGAGAAACTTTTTGATCTTGACTCGTGCTGAAAAAAGGCTTCTATACAAATATGTGCACATTTAGCTAACCCCACGTTCTTATTATGAATACATTTTTTTCTCTGTTGAAAAGGGGCCACTGCGCTCCATAGCTTGGCGTGGTTGGTGGGTTATGGGAAAGGTAGGAAGACGACAGGGCGATACTCCACAATCCAGGTTTTATTTAAAGCTTCGTACACTGAACTGAAACCAGTCGATAGGAAATGCATTGTTGTGTTCCTTGCTACACAAAAGGGACATTCTTTTTTCTATATTTAAAAAGAAAAGACATGAAAATAAAAGCAAATGTGGTGTTAAGTGAATTTTTAATAATGTACAGTTTTTGTGACTTTAAATTTGTTCCTTTCTATATTTTTAGGACCAATCTATCATTTTTAAGAGGACGTATTACGAGACCATGTTGTATCGAGGTGATGTAACACGTGTGCATCTGTAGAATGTACTGTGAGTTGAATAAAAAAACATCTAGTTGAGAGACGACACTCCAAATGTCCCTGGGTCCTCATTTCACTCCTGTTTTGTGTTTTATTAAATCACAGCAGCAGTCTCGTACAGTAGCCTCCGCTTGAATGGAGGTGTAAGAGAGGCGCGGTGCACACTCGCAGACAACCCTATGTACACCTCAGTACCCTGGTGAGCCCTGTCTGGAGCACATGCTGCAGGGAAGGCCCTCCAGTCGGCGCCAGCTGGACTTCCTCTTCTTAAATGGGACCGAGGGGGAAGAGGTCTCATTTACACCTTTCACACAGAAACCAAAAAGGGTGAGTGTGCTGATCGTTTAGAAGTTGGTGCTATGGAAGAGGGAGATAACGGCGTAACCCTTCAAATACTTTCTTCTGACACTATCCATGCACTCTCTCTATTCTGGGATTGATGGATGGTCTCTATCTCCCTTGTATCCCTTAGCTGGCACTTTTCCAGGGGTTTTAGTGGCAACCAGTTGGAGGTGTGAGGGGTTTTGTGTGTGTGTGTGTGTGCACATGGTTGTGTCAGTGTCAGCACTCTGGGTAGAGGGGACTGAAAACTCCCCAGCCAGCGGGTTCCACTGCTCGACCCCACCCATCCTGCCCCACACGGGGGCTTAACTCCACAAAAGGGGCATAACAACGCCCATGGAGGGGGGTAATCCACCCCATAATGGGCACGCTACCCCCCCAACCCCCCAACCAGTTAATTCTGGACCGGGTCTTGTACGGAGGGGGCCCCTGATGCCTAGGGGGCTTCTCTTGGCCATTGACCTCGTCTGGTCCCCTCTTGTCCCCAAAACACTACTTTATCAGCCAGGTCCCCACCACTCCACTAGGTCGAGGTGTTATGTAATCATCTTGACATTTTTTTTAAGCCTGATCTGTTGGATTTATCAGTTCTAATCAAAACTATCACACAGCCTGTCGCACAACACGTCACAACTTGAGACTTATGGACATGCAATTTGGCTCATATCTTGACTTTATTGCAAGGATAATGTCTGTAAAATGGTTATCAAATACCTCAAAAAAAGCAAATACATTGGGAGTGTTAAAACACAGCAACTCTGTTTTTTTTAGGGTGGATCTTCACAGGGGTATTTGTTTCCTATCAAAGATGATGAGAAAAAGCATCCATTGAGCCAGCATCACAATAGGCGCCATGGCAACTGCATCATGAAAGAGACTGTCTCCATGGCAATTTGAATGGTACCTCACAAGTAGGTTGATGAAAGAGAGAAAAAGGAGGAGGGGCTGGAGGAGATGCCATGGTGCGTGGGAGATGAACAGTTACATATTAGATCATTGAAGATAAACTTTAGATTAGATAGAAACCTTTGGCCCTTTTTAATCCCGGTAAAGTGTTCAGTTCTTTTCCGTGTGGAAGGATCATGACGTTAAGGTCAACCTTTCACTGTCCTTCAGACAACCCTGCGCTCATCCCGCTGTCACTGCAGCCTCCATCTTTTTCTCTGCCTCTGTTTCTCTATGCCAACATGATAACGTTGTTACAGCTATCAATCATTCAAAAAAGTATTTATTACAATATGTGGTATAGGTTGACCTTGTGGTTGGATCCAGTCAAGCTGTACCCATACACAGTTGCTGATCAGTCCATCCCATAATGTGGACGCTGTAATTGTGTTTGATAATGATTTGGCCTGTTCATGATATGGCTCCTCTAGCTCTCGCCGTCTCTCCTCAGTAATGGGCCTCTCCTCAGTGTCATTGATATGAAAATGAGTCCGAGGAGCTATGATGTGTGCCAGGTGCTCAGGACACTCCAGCTGAGCTCAGCCCAGGAGGAGAAGCCCTCGCTTGGGAAACAGCCTCATACTGGGGGAGGGGGAATGGTGACCAAACGCACTTGGACAATCACTCCACCTAATTCATAACACACAGGTAGGAGGGGGAGGAGGAGAAACGGGGAGGAAGGGGGTTTAGTAAAAGGAGGGGTGAGAGAGGGGGGGACAGAGTCCTCTTGTGTTGTGGTTGGGCCACTCAGACGCTCCTCCAGGGAAAGGCCAGTCACACAGACGAAACACACGAACAGAAGGCGAGACAGACAGACAGAGAAGAGTATCCTGCAGATCGACAGGACAGAAGCACAGAAACGGACGGAGAGAAAAACAAGACAGATAACTCAAGCTGATAAACATGACACTGCGTGAGGTGAGTTTAAAAAAACACTTTTTTTTTTTTAGTTCCTACACAACTTAGAAAGGCTTTGTCGAACATTCATAAATAAAGTTTCCATGAGCCCAATGCAGATGCTTACCTTTCCTATATCTTACTTCACATGTAATTAACTAATGTTGGTCCAAGACAACAAATGACGATTTACAATGACAGCCTTGTGAGTGTGGCTGTGTGTGTGTGTGTATTAAAAAAAAAAAAGCTTGGTTTTACCACCGGTTGGCAAGAAGTGATTGGACATTTTTAGTCAAGTTATTTTAATAACATGAGCCTTTGATCAACGTGGCGGTAAGGCCTCTTCAGACATTGATAATGATCAATCCACAGGTTAGTTCCATAACTTCATAACTTGCTAGGCCATTTGATTTGGATAGGGCCCACATTTACCATAATCTAATGATAAGTGTTCAGGATAAGCCGGAATGGAAGTATCAGAGTGGCGTGGGTTGGTTAGCATGCTAATAAAACTCATATTTGTATATTCAAGACACTGGGTTTGATATGGTATTTACAATGGTAGGTTAATGCTATATCCTCCTGAGACCTGGAGAAAAAAAAGGTTTGGGATTTTTATTTTTCTGTGGGGGTATAGTGCTTTAAAAAAACATAGTTGCAGCATCCGGGTATCCACTACATTTCCTCTTATTTAATGTGAACAAATTATTACACAGTCCTGACAACTCACTTAACTATTCCTGATATATTTACTTACTAGAAACAATTTGAATATCAAACTCACAAAAATGAACATTAATAATTACACACACTTCTTTTCAAATTTCCATAAAATGTGTCCATTTTGACAAGAAGACATTTTTTAAAGAACTTAGAGCTCAGATTCACAAAACTTCTTACGCAAAAAAATATGTAAGCTAAAGAACTTCATAAGATAGTTCGTAAGTGCAATTCCTCAATGTCTTAAGATTTAATGATTTTCTTATGAACTTCTCAAATATCTTCTTACGAATCTTCTTTAAGATGTTTCTTGCTAGGCAACCAATTTAGCTAGCTATCTAGCTAGCAATTAGCATATTTCTTGCTGAGATTACGTTTTTAAAACCTGTTCTTGGGTTTAAAATAATCAATACTGAAACTTTCAGATGATGTTTGTGAGTGAATTGAAAATGTTCAATTGCTTTCATGAGCTTTTTCTCTCACTGCCCTGAATTTAAGACACGGGTTTAGCTGTCTTGGAATTAAGAACATGTCCAATATCAACATGTCCTTTATTTTGAAGAATCTAATTTCTTCTTGACTTTCTGCCTAAGAACATTTCCAATAACCTTTTGAAGGAATAGCAACTTTGCTTAACTTTCTTCTTAAGTCTATAGTTAAGGATAAAATGGCATTTAAGAAGAAAGTCTTCTTAAAAAAAGTTTTGTGAGTCCGGCCCCAGGAAGATAAAGTTGTCAAGGTCACACCCCCACATATGTGATATGATTGTATGGCCTCAGAGATATGTATGGCCTCAGAGAAATGCACAAAGAACTAATGTCCACTAGAGAGTACAAAAATGAATAGCTTTGTCTCAGGAGGATTAAAACATGTGCCACCTGTTCCCTCTCCCTGAGGAGTTGCGTAGTCGTGAGTTCTGGCGTGCCATGCTGGCCGAGCTGCTGGGTTCCCTGGTGTTTGTGAGTGCTGTTCTGGGGGCCTCTGTGCCGGGCCCTGGAGAGGCCTCCACGGGGCCCCTCTACCCAGCCCTGGCTGCAGGCATGGTGGCTGTTGCCCTGGGACACTGTTTTGGAGAGATCAGCGGAGCACAGGTGAACCTGCCTTTCTGGACTTATGGTTGTGTGTCTGTATGCATGTGTATGTCTCTAACCTTTCTCCACAGAATGACTGTAAATTGATCACTATGATTGATTGTCAATTTGAACTCTATGCCTCTCTATCATGGTGCAGGTGAACCCAGCAGTTACCCTGTCTCTGTTGGCCACGCGGAAGCTGGACCTGGTGAGGGCCCTGGTGTACGTGGGAGCCCAGTGTCTGGGGGCCTCCCTGGGGGCCGGGGCTCTCTACTTCGCCCTGCCCCTCAAAACCACCGCAGACTGCTTCGTCAGCAGGGTCAGTCTGTGTGAAAGAGCGAGGGGGGGTCTAAATCTAATCTAATCTAATCGTAGACCTGTACTATTACTCTTATAGATTTTTTGTTTCATTTGGAACTCTGCCCCCCCCCCTCCAATTCTAGGTTCCTCTCGAGGTGAACGCGGCCCAGGCTCTAGGGATGGAGCTTCTGTCAACGTTCCAGCTGGTCTTCACTGTGTTCTCCGTGGAGGACCACCGTCGGAGGGAGTACACAGAACCAGGGAACCTGGCCATCGGCTTCTCTCTCAGCGCAGGCGTGCTCATCGGGGTCAGAACTGTTCACGTCTGATTCCTCTTATCTCTAATTTAGTTTAATAGTTTAGTGTAGTTGAGGGTAGTTTAGTTGAATTGTTTAGCTCATTAGTGTTGTTTTGTGTAGTTTAGTTTAGTTCAGTTTACTTTACTTACTTTACTGTACTATGTTTTCATCATTGGGTATGTATGTGTGTGTGTTGTGGTCCTCTTAGGGTCGGTTCTCTGGAGGCAGTATGAACCCGGCACGTTCCCTGGGTCCAGCCATCATCACTGGCTTCTGGGAAAACCACTGGGTAAAACACCTTGAACTGCATACCGAACAAATTCTCTCTTGCTCTCTCTATTAAATTCTCTCTCTCTCTCTTGCTCTCTCTCACTCTCTCTTGCTCTCCCCCTCTCTCACTCCCTCCCTTCAGCTCTTTCCCTCTCTTTCCCTCTTTCTTCTATGTCTCCATCAGTGACCTGTAAGGACTAACCAATCTCTCCCCCCCTTCCAGTCCTAACCAATCTCTACACAACAATATATAGTGGGGTCCCCCTTCCTCATTTACATAAGTATTCACACCTCTTTGCTATGACACTCCAAATTGAGCTCAGGTGCATTCACTTTCCTTTTGATCATCCTTGAGATGTCGCTACAACTTGACTGGAGTCCAACTGTGGTCAATTCAATTGTCTGGACATGGTTTAGAAAGAAACACACCTGTCTATATAAGGTCCCACAGATGGCAGTGCATTTCAGAGCAGAAACTATACCACGAAGTCCAAGGAACTGCCAGTAGATCACCGAGATAGAATTGTGTCGAGGCGTATATTTGTGGAAGGGTATAAAACCATTTCTATAGTGTTGAAAGTTTCCAAAAGGAACTACCTAGACTCTGACTAGAGCTGGCTGTCTGACCAATCTGAGCAACCGGGCAAGAAGGACCTTGGTCAGGGAGGTGACCAAGAACCCAATGACCACTCTGACAGAACTACAGAGTTCCTTGGCTGAGATGGGAGAACCTGCCAGATGGCTAAGTCTCTACAGCACTTCATCAAGTTGGGCTTTACGGGAGAGTGGCCAGACAGAAGCTGCTCCTGACAAAAATGTAAATGACAGCACACAAAAAAGTTTGCGAAAAAGCCAAAGAATCTGTCGGCTGAAGAGACAATGTTACTCTTTGGCCTGAATGCAAAGCGCTGTGTCCGGAGAGAACCAAGCACAGCTCATCACCCATCTAACATCATCCCTACGGTGAAGCATGGTGGTGGCAGCATCACGCTATGGGGATGCCGTCCAGCGGCATGGACTGGGGAGACTGGTAAGGATAGAGGGAACAATGAATGAAGCCAAATACAGGCAAATCCTTAATGAGCACCTGCTTCAGAGTGCAAACGACCTAATACTGGGGCAACGCTGGAATGGCTTCAGAACAAGAATGTTGAAAGTCCATGAGTGGCCCTGCCAAAGCCTAGACTTGAATCTTATTGAAAATCTGTGGAAATCTGTTCACCGCCACTCCCCTTCCAATTGAACAAAGCTTGAAAAACAATAATGGGTGAAAATCCACAAATTGAGATGTGCAAAGCTGATACCAACATACCCAAGCTGTAATCACCGCCAAAGGTGCTTCTACAAAGTATTGACTCAGGGGTGTGGATAGTTATGTAAATGAGACATTTCTGTATTTCATTTTCAATACATTTGCAAAAAATGTATAAAAACACGTGTTTTACTCTGTCGTTATGGAGCGTTGTGTGCAGATCGGTTAGAAAAAAAACCTATTTCATCCATTTTGAATTCAGACTGTCACACAACAAAATGTGGAATAAGTCCAGGGGTATGAATACTTTCTGAAGTACGGGAAAATGATATTATTTTATACTAACACAATTGCACAGAGAAAGAGATTTAGTTTAGCAAGTAATATTGTTTTCCCTTTAAAAAGGTAGGGGTAAAAGTTATTGACTCCTCTAATGACTCTTAGAAATGAAGTACTCAAAAGTTTTATATTTTGTCCCATATTCCTACCACGCAATGATTACATCAAGCGTGTGACTTTACAAACTTGCTGGATGCATTTGCATTTTGTTTTGGTTGTGTTTAAGATTATTTGTGTCCTATAGAAATTCATGGTAAATAATGTTTTGTGTCGTTTTGGAGTCACTTTTATTGTAAATAAGAAGAGAATATGTTTCCATTCACTTCTACATTAATGTGGATGCTACCATGATCACGGATAATCCTGAATGAATTGTGAATAATGATGAGTGATAAAGTTACATAGGGTCATAGATCATACCCCCAAGACACGCTAACCTCTCACCTTTACCGATAACAGGGGATGTTAGCATTCCTTGTGAGGTATGATCTTTGACCCTATGTAACTTTATCACTCATCGTTATTCTACAATTCACCAGAAAGACGAGGCACTCTGGGAAATATGCAAATAACACTTTACACTAAGCAGTGTATTAATTTAACACTGAAAAGTGTTGACCTGTATAGACACTGGACCAGTGTTTCATTTAACACTGGAGAATTTTCTGTGTACATTAGCATAAGATAAATGCGATATTCTGAACTGGGTGGTTCGAGCCCTGAATGCTGATTGGCTGACAGTTGTGGTATATCAGACTGTATACCACGGGTATGACAAAACATTTATTTTTACGTTGGTAACCAGTTTATAATAGCAATTAGGCACCTCGTGGGTTTGTGGTATATGGCCAATATACCACGGCTAAGGACTGTATCCAGGCATCCCACGTTGCGTCGTGCATAACAACAGCCCTTAGCCGTGGTATAATGGCCATATACCACACACCCCCCCGGCCTTATTGCTTAAATACATATAATGATGAAGACAACACAGTTGTAGTTTCTAATTACATATGAATGTGTAGCCTTCACACTTAGCCACAACATGTAAAATTGTACATACATTATATATATATATATATATTACACAATTTGATCAATATTCAGTGTTATCAGTGATGTTATTCTAAATTATGGAGAAATGTGATGTATAACCCAACAACCACTCAAAGAAATGTCCGTTTTGTAACACAGAATCCTTTTATTTTAGCATTACTCACCGTGTCATCTGTGACTGCTTTGAAATGCTAAAGAGGCTAGCGTTCTGTACTCTGATCACTGACACGCTAACATAGGCCACCATCTCTGTCCTCTCTTCCTAAGGCTCTCTCATCTCAAAGCTCTTGTTATTCTGCTATTCACTGTCAAATCAGTCCTCAGACAAGAGCCCTCTAATGGCCCAGGTCTAAACAGGTTGTGGGATCAGCTTTTCACAGACATGCTCCCTACCCCCTTCTTCAAGATTCTGGGGTTTGTAATTAGCAATTGTAGGCGGAAAACATTTTGGGGAGATGATGTACCTTTTTGAATATGTTTAGTTTTTTTGTTACCTGAATTGCTATGGATGTCTCGTTGCAAATGTTCAACTTTTTGAATTGTTTTTGTTAACTGTATAAAGCTATGGATGTTTAAGAATTAAAAGCTGGGCAATCGTTATTGAAACCATAATGATATTTCTTTGCACACACATAAGAGTTGCGCAAGCACACAGACACTCTCACTCAAAATGTGTGCGCGCAGACATCGTCTAACATGCACACTTCATACGAATGCACCTTCAGTTTCTAACACACACGGATCTGCTTTCTAATCTACACACATACACTCTCACTCGCCATAACAAACAATAGGAAATAACTGCCTCGTGCCGCCAGCATTTTGCATTGTGTGTGTTTTTAGAGTTGAAATGCTGAGCTCAGCGTTCTCCATTTAAAGCCCACTCTGCCCAGTGATGGCTCTGGACTGGTCAGCTCGATGCTCCAGTGTTGGAGCCCAATAACCCCTGTTTTCCCCTGTCCCCCGCTCCTGTCCTGTCCTGCCCTGTCCCTCCCCTTTCCACAGCCCCATTCAGGGATTTTTCAGGGCTTTGGCTGCTAGCGGGCCACCCTGCCTCTCCCCCCTCCTGCCTGGCACACACCCTCATACACAATACAAACCTCTGCCTAATCAATTCTCCACTGAACATCCCAGCACCTCCTAGAGAGCGGGAGAGCGAGGAAGAGCGAGTGAGAGAGAGAGAGAAAACAGCTACATCTGTCTAAAATTTACCTGACTGTTTTGGAAGGGCTGATATTTATAGTTAGACTAATTTTGTTCGCTTTTTAAACGTATTTGTTTCCAACCACTTTGCAGCAGTAGTCAACGTTTATATGTTCATATGCATGCCTCTGTCCTGTGCTCTGGGTGTCAATGTCAAGTTCATTGCCTCTAAGAAGTACCCTATTATTGTTCATTATACGCAGACATTTAAGGTCCCAATGTCGTGCTCCCAACCCCAATGTTAAGCTCATAGCCCCTAAGTATTTCTTATAACTACTAACGTATGGTTATTACCTCTGTTAACAACGCCGTTTGGATTTGAGGTCAGTGATTAAATGCACTGCTTTGTGTGAGTGCATTCACCTCTACACAGTAGATGTTATAGGCCAGACTGAAATACAGACATGATACTAATTTACAGCTGATCACGTCGACTATTCATTTGTTTTCCCTCCCCTTCTGTGCACAACACGCGTTTCCTGACATCTTATCAGTTATGAATGAACACATTTCTAACATCCAAGCAGCTCTGCTGTTCATATGCGGCGTACATGCTCGATGCTAAGACAACGGTTTCACAAGGTCAGGCATTTCAGTCTACATGTTAATTCCGCACACTGTTGGCATTAGGCTCTTCCGTCTGCCCCCCGGATCACTGTATTATTTGTGTGTGTGTCCGTTCTCCGCCATCAGCACTAGTCCCCATGGTTATCATGGTTATAACATGTCAACAGATGATGTACTGTACCACTATGTCAACTAGACAAACTCCCCTCATCACTTCTGTGGGGTTGATGTCCATAACTAGTTCTTATACTCACCCAGTCACTTGCTCTCTCTTGATTCCCTCCTCCCTCATGTCACTCTCACTCTATTTTTTCTTCCTCTCTTACTCTCTCACCCCCCTCCCTTCTCTCCTCACAATCACCCTCTCTCCTGATACTCCCCCTCTCTTCCCGCTCTGTCTATTGTGGGGGGCGACAGCGGGGTTAAGTTTGTTTGATTTCGGGCCGTCCTGTATGTCCGCCCCCCCGCCCCCGGCCCAGAGGGGGGGGGATTATGGCGTCACTCGGGGCCCCTGGGGGGGTTTTATAAAGCCCCCGGCGGGCCCTCTCCCCTCCGTCAGAGAGGCTAAAACGTCCACAGGACACTCCGTCTATCCCTGTCTCTATTCTAGAACCACTCTTCTAGCATCAATGCACACCTCTTGACAACTATTCTGAGACACACACTCCCCCCCACACACACACACCCCTATGTCTCTACGACAGGCGGCTAGTGGAGGCAAGCAAAGCCGAGTTTATGTTTGACTGCCTGCGAGCCAACTCCAGATCGCTCGTAGATTAGAAACAGATCTATCGGTGGATTCCTCTGTCGACTTTTTAAACTGTTTGTCTTCCAACTGATTGGCTCAGTGAGACAACGTTTAGGTCAGCCCAGCTAGCTGACTGCCAAAGGGAAATCACTTTTTTTTTTTTTTGCATCTGAAACAGTGCAAAAAGATCACTTAGACTTTTAAAAGGTACAAGCTTTTTCCAGATTCACCCCAACAACTTTTTTCCCAAGAACATTTTCCGTTCCGAGGATCGTCCAGTGAACGGCCAGCATGTGGGAGTTCCGGTCCATGGCGTTTTGGCGGGCGGTCTTCGCTGAGTTCTTCGGTACCATGTTCTTTGTGTTTTTCGGCATAGGCGCTGCGCTGCGCTGGACCACTGGGCCTCACCACATCCTGCACGTAGCTCTGTGCTTCGGCTTGGCGGCTGCCACCATCATCCAGTCCATCGGCCACATCAGCGGCGGCCACATTAACCCGGCCGTCACCTTCGCCTATCTGGTAGGCTCCCAGATGTCCCTGTTCCGCGCTTTTTTCTACTGGGCTGCCCAATTTCTGGGGGCCGTGGCCGGGGCCGCCGTGCTCTATGGGGTCACCCCAAAAAACATGAGGGGCAACATGGCTCTCAACATGGTAAGACACCACTCACCCACATCTCAAAAAGCACTGGGCCTGTTCCCTTTATTCCCTTCATGGTGCACTGCAAAATACCTGCACTATATAGGGAATAGGGTGCCATTGTGGACCCTTGTCAGCTCAAATAAGCAAAAAATAATAATTATATATATATATATATATATCAACAACAGTCAACAATGTTGATAGGGTTTGATAATTGTTTGGTTTCGTTTCGGTAGGCTTCTTGAATGTAATTGGGGATTTAGAAAGGGTAGAGATGAACAGGGATTAGGGAATCATCACGGAACCTTCTGGTAACTACTATTGCTACTGTACAATGAGCACAATCCAAGCCATCAGTGTTATGTAAAACTGAGGCTATAGCGGTGAGGCCACTGAAAGCATTGATAAAATAGTTTTTGTTTTAAACAGTATGGGTTGATTTGTGTTGCATCTTTGATTGAGTCATTCCTGACATGTCCAGTTTACAAACCTAACTTGAAGACCACATCTAATTGGGCAAACAATATACACTTTGTTAGAAAGAGGACAGACTTATTTTACAAAATGACTTGTCCACATAGGACCTCAAGTCTGATGCATATTTTTATCCTCTGGCCATCTACAGCTGCAGCCTGGCATCAGCCTGGGCATGGGCACCACAGTGGAGGTGTTTCTGACCATGCAGCTGGTGATTTGTATCTTTGCTGTGACGGATGAGAGGAGGAACGGACGCATGGGCTCTGCTGCCCTGTCCATCGGCTTCGCTGTCACAGTCGGACACCTCATGGGGGTGAGCAACACACACACACACACACACACGGATAGGGGAACACACACGTGATTACCAAAAGGTACTCATAGTGGAATACACACACACAAAACAGCATTGTGTACAACAGAAACGCGTATTTCATTCTGAGCGCCCGGTTGTCCTTCTCTGCTGTAGATGTACTACACTGGTGCTGGAATGAACCCTGCTAGATCTTTCGCCCCTGCTGTGCTCTTCAGGAACTTTGTCAACCACTGGGTGAGAAACGCACAGTCATACACCATAATGCAGCATCTGAAATATTCGTATAATAGATTAAATCATCCACCATGACAATGGTGGATTCTATGGTCTTATGGTATTTAAGAGTATAGTTAATACCAAAACTATATCAGCGACAACAATACAAGTCGCTCGTGCCATATCTTCATGCTAACCTTGTGTGTTGTGTTGTGTTGTGTCAGGTGTACTGGGTGGGCCCCATGATAGGAGGTGCTATGGGCGCTCTTCTGTACGATTTCATGCTGTTTCCCCGCATGCGTGGTCTGTCTGAGCGCCTGGCCACACTGAAGGGCAGCCGACCCCCCGAGACGGAGACCCAGCAGGACACCCGCGGGGAGCCCATCGAGCTCAAGACACAAGCCCTATAAGCCTGTCCCTATCTGGGGATGGGAATGAGGGACAGGCCCTGTTTCGACCAACCCCCATGCTACCCCCAACCCGTCAACACACACACACACTCACTCACACAGACTCACTAACTAACACACAGACACACACACTCACATTGAGACACACTGACTAAACATGCAGATTCAGACGTGTATTTATACACAAACTGTACACACACATACACAGACAGGTTCACAACCTTCAACCTCAACATGCAACGAGACTTCTCTCCCTCCAACCTCACTCTGTATACTGAATTGGACATTGTGTTTGATAGAGGCGAACAGGGAGGGCCTGCTCCAACAGTCCCACTAACCCCCCTCCTCCTCAGCCGCACCAGGTCTTCCCTTCACATAGACACAAGGACCAGACCTGTCACAACAGAAGCATGTGGGTGAGGTGTAGGTGGGCACCCACTGGGCACAGACGTCAATTCCCACATTGGTTCCACGTCATTTCATTGAAATGACGTGGAAACAACGTTGATTCGACCAGTGTTTGCCCAGTGGGGATGTAAGGTATGGGTGGGGTAAGAGGTAAGGGCATGGGTGGGCTTTGGGCAGGTAAGGGTATAGGGTAGGGGTGTAGATGGGGTAAAGGGGTTGGGGTGAGGATAGAGGGGCAACAGGTTTTTAGTCGGATAGGGTTGTGTTAGATCAGTGAAGATGGGCATGCTTTTTTATTATACATCCGATTAATCGCTCTCAATTTTTTCCCAGTTGTTTTCTGCACTTCAGACACAAGACGTGGATGTATGATACCATTCGATTTTTACCAGGGTTTCATTTTTCAAATCACTTCAATTTATCTCTGTGTGCGTGCGTGCGTGCGTGCGTGCGTGCGTGTGTGTGTGTGTGTGTGTGTGTGTGTGTGTGTGTGTGCGTGTGCGTGTGTGTGGGTGCTTCTACAGTATGTGTGTGTGAGAGTGTGTGAGTGAGAGTGAGTGCGTGTGTGGCTGTTTGTGCGTGAGTGTGTTTGCCAGTGAGTGTGTGTCCGTATGTGAATTCGTGTTGAATCGAGTTCGCAGAAACAGTGCTTTTCATTTTGTTTTCTTTTCATGACCACTCTCCTGTTCGTATCATGATTATCTTTCATTACGTTATCAATTTTTAAGACATATAACTTATCCTCCCCTCACTGTGGTATTTGCTATGATATTCATTTTTACACAAACCATCTGCTTTTTTGTTCAGAAAAAGAAAAAAAAAGAATTTTAAAGGAAATGTTGTATCCCAAACCGGACTGATTCCTTTCACTACAGAATGGCTGCGTAAGCTTTTCATGAAGTCTCCTTTTATGATTTGATCTTTAATGTCAGCATAAGGCAGTTTAAACCATATTTAAATTAAAATAAACCAAAAAAACTTGATACAAAATGTGTCTCATCGTGTTTTGTTAACTCCATTATACCAGTATGGCATTCAATGCCCTGTGTTGCGTTGGCTTGCAGTAAGTGGGAATGACCACAAGATGATGCTCCCCACATGTTTCTGGCTCCCCTTCCCCCCAAATTTGAGAACGTTGAAAACAACAAAAAAAGTGTTTAACCTTGTCTGCCTTGATGTTCATTAGAACTCCACCGACCTGCTGTTGCGTAGTTGAACCAAGAACTATATGTGACCACTTGGTTAAAGCGACACCGTTCTGCCAAGGTCACCCATACCAAAGTGGCCACCGCAAAGCCCAAGAGCCTGAGCCGATCTGGAAGTTGCTGTAGCCCTGCTTGGGATATTTAGCCTATATTGGCTATTGGGTGAGACGCAGGGCCCGTTCTAGCTTGATAGGCCATATCAGGGTGGGAAATTGAACCTGTAAATTGGGCCGAGTTGAAGTTAGTAATGCATTTAGGTTCTAGCTTATTGAGACGCATGAATGCATCGCACCAAAAGCTTGATTTTGACGGCTGTTTTAAAACGAATTTCCTGCAATTCTATGTACTAATGATTTACGTTCACCACCTGGTCAATTTATTTGATGATTAAATCTATGCAAATAAATTAGATGAATGAATAGTTCACACCTCTGTTTTCTTTTATTCTGTAACAGGGTATATTGTAACCATGTGCTATTGTAACCAGCTTACGTTTAGAAGCACTCAAATCATTGAAAATAACACTCATAAAGATATGCTGCCTATACACCTTAATAGTCCTACTCATCACGTATTATTATTACAAATGGAAGATTATCACTTCGCGCAACGGCGCTCGTTTAGTCAAGTTATATCAAAGCTGTGTTCCTTTTTTTTCTCTATCTTTCTTTCCTTAATTCTGTTCATGTCATTTCCTTGAAAGGACGTGGGAAACAACGTTGATTCAACCAGTGTGTGCCGTGTGGGAAGGAGCTAACTATAAACATGTCCAGACCATTATGAGAATACAACAATAGCAACATAGTTTCCCCCATGGGGACAGAGAGGAGTGAGCGATTGTTTTTAGCGCCTGCCGGCTACAGCTTCTCTGTGTCCCTCGAGTGTTTCTCTGGATCTGAAAGAGTACATTTGTTCGATGCTGTTGGTGCTGTACCAACCAGGGCACCAACAGTAGGTGCATCTTGTTAGTCTGAACTGGCTTCCTCTCTGTCTCTCGGTATTCAGCACTGATCAAAAACAGATGGTGTGTGTTTATTTTAGCCAGTTTCTGTGTCCCAATAAGTCTGTATGTGTGTGTGTGATGATGACTAAGTATGGCCATGAGACTCCTCCAGTTGACTTTGTTCCAGCTCTCACCAGCCTCCGGTGTTTGAGCAATACTGTCTCTGTGCTGGAGTATGGAGGGTTAAGGCTGTGGGTGTTTCCCACATACGATAAGACAGCAGCGTTTTACCCCAGATACAACAGAATTATTCTCTGGTTGAATAAAGGGAAGAATCGAAGGAGTTGATGTAGAAATGAAGTCTGTGTGTAATCCAAGTGTATGTCTTTCTTCACTTTGAATATTTTCTCGAAATGTCTTCTTCAAAACTGATACTCCCACCACCACCACACACACACTCAACACAGATGTCCAGCACAGATGGTAATGGTAAGCCACCCAAACACTCCAGACCTCCAGTGTCCACACACGAGCAAAAACATCATCTGTGAATTAACCAGAGCATGTAGACCAACACTTAATGCACCCATCATGACATCTTGGTTTAAAAAAAAAAAAAAGTCATGTCATTTTGTTTAATTACAAATTATTTTTATTATGCATATTTTCTTGTGGTTGTATGGCTTCATCATACATGTGAATAAGGTGGTTATGTAGACAGAGACTCCTGGAGCAGCTCTGTACCCTAAACTGCAGCCCGCCCAGAGACAATGGCACAACGCTGACTCTCACAATGGGGACTGACACTGAAGCTAACAAAAACACATTCATACACTGGCACACTCACGCGTACTCACTGCCTCACACACACAGACAACTACTGAATCCCCCCCCCATATAGCATCAATCAGTCAAGTATGGACACGAAGGTTCTAGCAGAGATAATTTCACCTTCCCTGATAGACAACTATTATATCGTTATAACATCACGTTACTATTCCAATACCAAATAGTACAGCCTACATTCGCCTGTATTGTTTTCTGCATCTGCTCATGTTAAAAAATACTGAGATAGTCAGTTACCCCAGCTGCTGCAGGTCTCTAATGATGATGAATATGGAAATAGATACTTTACTAAAATCTGCTTTGACGTGAATATCTTAGGGTAACAATTATATAAAAAGCATATGTTACAGTGTTGTCTACCTTATACATATTCATCCCATACTCCATTAGAATAATAATAATGGCATATTCAGTGAAATTGTGATTATCTCAATCTGCAATAATTTACTCACAAATATGGAGGACATGGAAAATGGGAATAGAGCAGATAGACGGACAAGCAGAGACAGAGAGTGCATAAACATTTTCCACTGGAGGTATGAATCTTGTAAAAATGGACATAGAACAAAATTCTGAAGTAGAGAATAGAATGTACAGAGGTGATAAGGCCACGTACAGAAAGGTATTCCTGAAGAATGTCCAGAAGAGGATGCTGCCCATATACAGTGCCTTCAGAAAGTATTCCCTTGGACTTTTCCCCACATTTTGTTGCGTTACAGCCTGAATTTAAAAAAGGATTCAATTGGGAATTTGTCACTGGCTTACACACCATATGGGGATAATGTCAAACTTGTGTTTTTTTTTTTAAATTTCTCAGTTGAGTAGTGAAGTTCAAACACAGATTCAACCACAAACACCAGGGAGGTATTTTTTGAATATCCCTTTTAGTATGGTTAAGTTATTAATCACACTTTGGAAGATGTATCAATACATCCAGTCATTACAAAGATAACTCAGTTGCCGGAGAAGAAGAAAACCGCTCAGGGATTTCACCATGAGGCCAAGGGTGAGTTTGTGATTATAGAGTTTGTGATCGGAGAAAACTGAGGATGGATCAACAACATTACAGTTACTCCACAATAGTACCCAATTGACAGAGTCAAAAGAAGGAAGCCTGTACAGAATAAAAAATATTCCAAAACATGCATCCTGTTTGCCAACAAGGCACTAAAGTAATACTGCAAAACATGTGTCAAAGCAATTCATTTTATGTCCTGAATACAAAGTATTACGTTTGGGGCAAATCAAATACAACACATTGCTAAGTACCACTCTACATCTTTTCAAGCATAGTGGTGGCTGCATCATGTTATGGGTATGCTTGTAATCATTAAGGACTGGGGAGTTTTTCAGGATAAAAAAAAATGGAGCTAAGCATAGGCAAAATCCTGGTTCAGTCTGCTTTCCACCAGACATTGGGAGATTAATTCACCTTTCAGCAGGACAATAACTTAAGACACAAGGCCACATCTAAACTGGAGTTGCTAACCAAAAAGACAGCGAATGTTCCTGAGTGGCTGAGTTACAGTTTTGACTTCAATCTACTTGAAAAGATATGGCAAGACCTGAAAATGGATGTCCAGCAATGATCAACAACCAATTTGACAGAGCATGAAGACTTTTGAAAATAATAAAATGGTCAAATATTGTCCAATCCAGGTGTACAAAGCTCTTAGAGACTTACCCAGAAAGACTCACAGCTGTAGTCCCTGCCAAAGGTGTTTCTACAAAGTATTGACTCAGGGATGTGAATACTTATGTAAATTAGATATTTTCTTTTCTTTTCAAAAAATGTGCTTAACTTTCTAAAAACATGTTTTCACTTTGTCATTATGAGGAGTTGTGTGTAGATGGGTGAGAAAGAAAAAATATTGAATCATTTTTTAATTCAGGCTGTAACACAACAAAATGTGGAATAAGAGCAGGGGTATGAGTACTTTCTGGAGGTACTGTAAATCCTACTAAATTACTAGAAGGGGCGATAAAATAGCCTCTGAAATATATGTAAACAGAAAGCTATTATGTGATTCAATATCAGTACTTGTTGCATTTACAATGTGTCTAAGTCCCATTAACTGATATGTGCCAGTGTATGGCTGTGAATTCACAGAATTTTTTGAATGGAATGTTGGCATATTTGCAGCTAATTTGACAAATTTATAGAATCATTTCTCTAAACCTGGCTGGCTAGCTAGCTAACACAGTGCTGATAAATTCTTCACATTCATTGCTTTACACAATACCTTATCACAGCACTGGCAAACCATGGTTGACCATCTCCCTGACCAACATGGCTGACCTTTGGACCATCATAAGAAGGTTCATGTCCATTCTAGTATTCTAATTCTATCATCCTGCGTCTGTCTCACCTCGCTAATGAAATGTTCAGCAGTACTTCTGGAAGAGTGAGGCAGAGAATCTGGTGAAATATAATGGCTATCCAACCCATCTTCGCCCAACCTTCAAACCCCATCCACTGCATTAAAGGGCTGCTCAGAAAAGCCTTAGCTATTTGTGTACAAGGGTGGGTGGTCTCTGCGGGTAAGGAGTGGAAGGTGGTAGGTTCTCGAATGATTAATTCTCCTCTTCTTGTGTTCTCATGTTCCATTGACTCCATCACGTTTGGCATCGGACACAAGGAGTGCTCGTCAAACATTCATATAAACATTGGCGACAACAGCAATAGTAGTATAGTAACAACTACGATAAAAATAATGGATAATAACCCTAATAGAAAAACAGGAAGAAATCTCAGTGTGTTTTGTTTTTCTTTGTTTTCACAAAGCCCTTTGGATTCTGACCCCACTCTCTCCTTGGTTGTCGGGAGTCTCGTCCTGATGATGTCACAGGTCATAGTGCAATAATCCTCTTTGTTCCAAGTCTGCATACGTTGTTGTCATGTGTCCCCCTCCGATTTCCCTCACTCACCTCCATAGCCCAGGCCCCCCTCACTGCATACGGTCGGGGTGGTGGAGGGGATATTGGAGGTAGGCTGCGGGGGGGGCAGAGAGGCCAGCGAGGGGGTTGAGGGAGAGGTGGATGGGTGTGGGAGGGGTGGGGGGCAGACATGGTAGGGCCTGGTGTGGCGGGGGAGTAGCTGTAGCGGAGGTAGCTAGCGGAGGGCGAGGGGGCGTAGGGGTAGTGCTCCAGGCCAGTGGAGGGGGTGGAGGTGTAGGGGGCATAGGCTGAGCTATAGTCCAGATACGGGGAGGAGAGCAAGGCCTGAGAGGGGCTGAGGTGGGACTGGAGCAACAGGCTGGGCTGGAGGAAGGCCTGGGGGTACACATACTGCTGGGCCAATCTGAAGAGACAGAGAACATTATAGATACAATTGTACAGCATGCGGTTATACATTAGGAATGTATACACAGGCCTGAGGACATGCATACGGCTCAGCCATCGTGGAGAAAGAGGCACGTACACTAGAGTATCTATAGATGATGTACCACACCACTGTAATTACAGGGGACACACAGTACCCAGTATGCCCAGTGAATGACTGACATATGGCATGGAACACTCAGCTTTCGAATAGTGCTAGCTTTAGCATAGTATTACCCGAATACTGTATGTAAAGATTTACGTCAAGCACACACAATGTGTAGATCAGGATCCTTGTAAAATAATACCGTAGAATGTGAGATGGGCACGTGATCAAATGTCTCTGAATGTCAATCCCTTTCATCGGGGGGATTGTAACAACTGGGTTTTTATAATTGCCTATTTTAGTGGAGAGCTTTGTCTAATTACGTCCCTGGGAAGCAGAAAATAACACCTGAGGGAAAAGGACTTCACCCCAATGCTCAATAGGTAGAGAGAAGAGACCGGGGGGGACAACGACTCGGGAGAGGCGAGACTATCTCCATGTCCAGAGGATATAGAGGGTAGAATACAGGCAACAAAGAGAACGTAAAGGAGGGAAATGTAGGGGAATGAGGAGACTGCCAATAATAAAGGAGGGAGGAAGGGAGAGAGAGAGGCTCAGTTTGGATGGTATGCTGTTTTACAAGAGAGGCTCAGTTTGGATGGTATGCTGTTTTACAAGAGAGGCTCAGTTTGGATGGTATGCTGTTTTACAAGAGAGGCTCAGTTTGGATGGTATGCTGTTTTACAAGAGAGGCTCGGTTTGAGCCATTCTAAAGGCGACCGCATGCTTCCCAGCCGAGACAGTTCGGAAGGTGTTGTGCATATATTATCACCTTCGGTGAGGGTTTTTCCTGTTGTTCGGGCACACAAAACTTTTTCTAGAGGCAAGCCAAAGTCGGTAGCCGAAGTCTACACCCCTTCGTCGGTGATTGGTTAACAGTAGGGATTCTTCCATGAAGACTTTGCTGTCGTTCAACAAGACAGGCAACTCGTTCTGATGTAATTTTCTTGAGGGGGGGGTAATACTTCACCAAACATTAGATGTCAAATTGTGTGACTAAGATCTCTTCTGCAAAAAGGTCAAAATTAATGACAGATGTCTTGAGTTATCTTAGATTCATTCTGGCTATTTTGAGGAAGTGCATACTGCTCCATTGTCTCGAAGCGGACAAACAGCACTATTTCTGCTTTTTCTCATTTTTCAAGCGAATGCATTTTAAGGGAGTATGCGGGCACACTCGTTCGGTTCGCCTAGTCGACTTTGGCTAGCTGCCAGCTGAACTGAAGCGTGCTGACACCGTAACACTGCCACTTCAGCAAAGGACAACACAACTTCACACATGGACACACACACACCAGCCCTCAAATCCTGCCTGCCTTCCCAGATGTGTGTTTGCAGTGACTGAGCCCTATAATCCCCCACTCCTCCCCTCAAACCCCACCCTGTCTCTGTGTTTCAACAGGAAACACACCCCACCCGCCCGGCCTCCTCCTTCCTCTCCTCCTTCAAAAAAAGAACAGAATTTGAATAAAGTGCCAAATCTCACTTCTCTGTCAGCGCCCTGCCTGGCGTCTGCCCTGCCAGCTAGCTGGACCAGATGGTGCCTCAGCAGCTGCCTTGCCAACTCTGGGTCCTACAGGCAGCCACTGGACCACATTCTGACACCCCCCACACTTGCATTCACACACACCTCTTCACAGCCACTCCTACCATTAGTCATGAGTCCCCCCTCCTCTTAAACATTCATGTAAATACACCAAGGCTGGGGACATAAGCTCTGTTCATCTTTGTTATTTGCCCTGGACGGACGGACGGACGGACGGACGGAAGGAAGGACGGACGGACAGACAGACAGACAGACCAAGGCTGGGGATATAAGCTCAAACAGACAGACAGACAGACAGACAGACAGACAGACAGACAGACAGACAGACAGACAGACAGACAGACAGACAGACAGACAGACAGACAGACAGACAGACAGACAGACAGACAGACAGACAGACAGACCAAGGCTGGGGACATAAGCTCAGACAGACAGACAGACAGACAGACAGACCAAGGCTGGGGACATAAGCTCAGACAGACAGACAGACAGACAGACCAAGGCTGGGGACATAAGCTCAGACAGACAGACAGACAGACAGACCAAGGCTGGGGACATAAGCTCAGACAGACAGACAGACAGACCAAGGCTGGGGACATAAGCTCAGACAGACAGACAGACAGACAGACAGACAGACAGACAGACAGACCAAGGCTGGGGACATAAGCTCAGACAGACAGACAGACAGACAGACAGACAGACAGACAGACAGACAGACAGACCAAGGCTAGGGACATAAGCTCAGACAGACAGACAGACAGACCAAGGCTGGGGACATAAGCTCAGACAGACCAAGGCTAGGGACATAAGCTCAGACAGACAGACAGACAAACCAAGGCTGGGGACATAAGCTCAGACAGACCAAGGCTGGGGACATAAGCTCAGACAGACAGACAGACAGACAGACAGACCGAGGCTGGGGACATAAGCTCAGACAGACAGACAGACAGACAGACAGACAGACCAAGGCTGGGGACATAAGCTCAGACAGACAGACAGACAGACCAAGGCTGGGGACATAAGCTCAGACAGACAGACAGACCAAGGCTGGGGACATAAGCTCAGACAGACAGACAGACCAAGGCTGGGGACAGGCTGGGGACAAGCTCAGACAAACAGACAGACCAAGGCTGGGGACATAAGCTCAGACAGACAGACAGACCAAGGCTGGGGACATAAGCTCAGACAAACAGACAGACCAAGGCTGGGGACATAAGCTCAGACAGACAGACAGACCAAGGCTGGGGACATAAGCTCAGACAGACAGACAGACCAAGGCTGGGGACATAAGCTCAGACAGACAGACAGACAGACAGACAGACAGACAGACAGACAGACAGACAGACAGACAGACCAAGGCAGGGGAAATAAGCAGACAGACAGACAGACAGACAGACAGACCAAGGCTGGTGACATAAGCTCAGACAGACAGACAGACCAAGGCTGGGGACATAAGCTCAGACAGACAGACAGACCAAGGCTGGAGACATAAGCTCAGGCAGACAGACAGACCAAGGCTGGGGACATAAGCTCAGACAGACATACAGACAGACAGACCAAGGCTGGGGACATAAGCTCAGACAGACAGACAGACCAAGGCTGGGGACATAAGCTCAGACAGACATACAGACAGACAGACAGACCAAGGCTGGGGACATAAGCTCAGACAGACAGGACAGACAGACAGAAATATTTGAACCCCGGACCAGAGAGTAGAGGCGGAGCTCCCCACAGAAGGAGCCCGACTCTATTAGCTCTGAGACAATGGTGCTTACTTACTGCCAAAATGCTGAGTTTGGGTGGGTTGTTTGGGGGGGTCCATGTGTGTTTTGACAGAGTAGTCAAGACTTCATGAAGATAGATCAATCCACCCCATACCAAGTGACTTCCGCAAAAGATTAAGAAAAAAGGAAGTCCTTTTCATTGTTGTGGCAGACAGACAGCGACTTTATCATGATCAAACCCAGTAGAACAGAGGGTGCACTTGTGCTTTAATTGTCCATTGGTTCTCTGAAGGAGACATTCAATCAGCCCACCATAATTCATTCACAGGCTCATTTGGGTCAGCCTCAATTCCCTTACCACTCAATATATCATTCAATAATTGAAAGCCAGCGGCTGCAATATTAATAGCCCTGCGAGCCATGGGGGTTTGAAGGGCCTATCACAATCCCTGCTCCCACAGAACACACACCCCAATCAGACTGGCCTCACAGAATAGGAAAGGATCATTTAGCCTAATATAGTAGAGCACTCATCAGAAACCATGGACAGCTCTGGTCGTCTCCCTTCTGACCAAACAAATGCCAGCGAGATGTTTTATTTCTGGGTCAAACGAAGTTAGTTGTGAGTACACGGAGTGTACAAAACATGCACAAAAGCTCTTTCCATGACATCGACTGACCAGGTGAAAGCTATGATCCCTTATTGATGTCACCTGTTAAATCCAATTCAATCAGTGTAGACGAAGGGGAGGAGGCAAGTTAAAGAGGGATTTTTAAGCAAGACAAAAGATGTAAGTGCCTTTGAAAGGGGTATGGTAGTAGGTGCCAGGCGCACCGGTTTGTGCCAAGAACTGCAACGCTGCTGAGTTTTTCACACTCAACAGTTTTCCATGTGTATGAAGAATGGTCGACCACTCAAAGGACACCAGCCAACTTGACAGAAGTGTAAGGAAGCATTGGAGTCAACATGGGCCAACATCCCTGTGGAACGCTTTCGACACCTTGTAGAGTCCATGCCCCGATGAATTCAGGCTGTTCTGAGGGCAAAAGGGTGTGCAACAAAACATTAGTAAAGTGCTCCTAATGTTTTTTCCACTCATTGTAGATCACAGTAATAACTTTGGTACCGAATATTCAGAACTAGCCTGCCACTTACCAGTATGAGTGAGTTGACTGAAACTGTTTTAAGTGTCAACAGTGCTCTTTCCCACAGACACACAAACAAGCACACGCACATCCCATGCCACTGAGACTGTTCACCCATCTATCACACCCTGACTCACAGGCCAACCCCTCACTTCTCTACTCAGCCTGGAAGTGTGTGTGTAAGGAGGTGTTGTAATGGTTTGACTAGTAGCTCATCGACCTGTGTAGGTCAACCATGGCTGAGAGAGAGTGAGATGAAGGAAAGATAGAGGGGGGAGAGAGAGAGAGAAATAAGTGAGGAGAAAGAGAGCGAGAGAGATGAAGGACAGATACAGAGTGGGGAGGAAAGAGAGAGAGAGAGAAAGAAGGACAGATACAGAGTGGGGAGGAAAGAGAGAGAGAGAGAGAAGGAAAGATACAGAGGGGGGAAAGGAGAGAGAGAGAAGGAAAGAGAGAGAGAGAGCAGGAAAGATACAGAGAAGGGGAGGAAAGGAGAGTGGGGAGAGAGAAGGAAAGATACAGAGGGGGAGGGGAGAGAGAGAGAAGGAAAGATAGAGGGGGGAGGAAAGAGAGAGAGAGAAGGAAAGAGAGAGAGAGAAGTAGAGATGCAGGAAAGATAGAGGGAGAGCGAGATGAAGGAGAGATACAGAGGGTTAAGGAAAGAGAGAGAGGAGATACAGAGGGGGAGGAAAGAGAAGGAAAGAGAGAGAGAGAGAGAAGGAAAGATACAGAGGGGGAGGAAAGAAAGAGAGAGAAGGAAAGATAGAGGGTTGGGAAAAGAGAGAGAGAGAGAGAAGGAAAGATACAGAGGGGGAGGAAAGAGAGAGAGAGAGCAAGAGAGATGCAGGAAAGATAGAGGGAGAGCGAGATGAAGGAAAGAAAGATAGAGGGGGAGGGAGAGCCATAAGCAGGCTAAGAATATCCCCATGTCCAAATGTATCCATGTTAGGAAACAGCAGCAGGCCCGCCAGTTAAGTGAAGCAAGTCAGTGTCTGGATATTCTCACTGAGTTGTGTTCTCTTGTAACTGATGGTAGCACAGCTGGCTGAGGGGTCATTCTCAGACTCTATGAGACCACTGGGACTGTCAGTTACAACATGTGCCGAACACACAACTAGACAGACAGATTGGCAAGAGGAAAAGATGAAAGGAAGAGATCAGGGGAAGAGGCCGAAAGAGACGGGGAGAGTGGTTCCTTCTTACCCATACTGCCTCTGGATCAGGGCGGGATGGACCTGCTGCACACCGATGGAGAAACCTGTGTGGCAGAGAGAACCCAGCAGGGTCAGAGACCATCAGATACTATATAAAAACAGCAGTGAGGGACATCATCTGAGAGGACAAGACGGAAATCAGACCAAGACAGACAGACATACAGAGCTTGCATAAGGGACAGGGTGCCTGGAGGAAGAGATCCTACCACTCATTTACTTTTCATCTCTCTGTCCCTCCGTCTTTCTCTCCCTTGGTGAGCTGAACAGACTCTGGCACTGTTTAAATAAGCGAAACCGAGAATCTACGGGGACACTGACGAGAAACCACACACACACACAGCTCTGACCTCGTTGACTCCTGAGTTCACCATGAATGTGAAGATAGGAGACTCATCTCTCCTTCCTTCCTTCCTTGTATTGCACTCTCCCTCCCTCTCAATATCTCACTACCTTCAAACTCCTTTTTGTCTCTCACAAACTCTTCATGTGCCTTTAACCCCCCCCATGGTAATGTTTTGTTTATCATGACTCCCTGGGTGAGTTGAGTCACACAGGACAAGGAAGAGTCAGATCTGCTGTTATTTCTCCCCCCTCTCATGATCACCCCCACCACCACACACACCCACACACAGACTCTCTCATCTCACACAAAATACCAAAATACCATGCTCTGACATCTCATCAACTGCATGTTTGGAGTGTAACATAGCAACAACACCCCAACAGAGGTACAGTATACTGCTGTGCGTCATTCACACATATGCTACATCTAAAAATGACATCCTGTCATCTATATAGTGGTGTACTAGATTTCATCCCTGTATTTTCTCCACAGGCTGAGAGGAGAGTGAGTGTGTGGAGTCAATGGGAAAAAGAGGCTGGTGGTTAACAGGCTGGTGATTAACAGGCTGGTGGTTGGTAGGCTGGTGGTTAACAGCCTGGTGGTTAACAGACTGGTGGTTAACAGGCTGGTGGTTAACAGGCTGGTGGTTAACAGGCTGGTGGTTAACAGGCTGGTGGTTAACAGGCTGGTGGTTAACAGGCTGGTGGTTAACAGGCTGGTGGTTAACAGGCTGGTGGTTAACAGGCTGGTGGTTAACAAGCTGGTGGTTAACAGGCTGGTGGTTAACAAGCTGGTGGTTAACAAGCTGGTGGTTAACAGCCTGGTGATCAACAGGCTGGTGGTTAACAAGCTGGTGGTTAACAAGCTGGTGGTTAACAAGCTGGTGGTTAACAGGCTGGTGGTTAACAAGCTGGTGGTTAACAAGCTGGTGGTTAACAAGCTGGTAGGTAACAGGTTGGTGGTTAACAGGCTGGTGGTTAACAGGCTGGTAGGTAACAGGCTGGTAGGTAACAGGCTGGTAGGTAACAGGCTGGTAGGTAACAGGCTGGTGATCAACAGGCTGGTGGTTAACTTCTCTAGGGTAGGTGGCAGCATTCGGAATTTTGGATGAAAAGCGTGCCCAAATTAAACTGCCTGCTACTCAGGCCCTGAAGCTAGGATATGCATATACATTTGGATAGAAAACACTAAAGTTTCCAAAACTGTTAAAATAAGGTCTGTGAGTATAACAGAAATTATATGGCAGGCGAAAACCAACCAACCAGGAAGTACTATTATTTTGAAAGGCTGTTTTTCCATTGAAAGCCTATCCACCATACAAAGACTTAGGACCCAGTTCACGATATCTATGGCTTCCTCTACATGTGCCCAGTCTTTAGGCATTGTTTCAGGCTTTTACTCTGAAAAATGAGGGAGATCCAGCACTTTCAATGAGTGGACAGTGGAAATTTCCAGCCATGAGTCCTGCGGCGTGATCGGGAACGCGCCTTTCTTGTTTCTCCTTTTCTATTGACGAAGCTTTTGTCCGGTTGAAATATTATTGATTATTTATGACAAAAACAACCTGAGGCTTGATTTTAAACATCGTTTGACATGTTTCTACTAACCTTTATTGTACTTTTTTGACTTTTCGTCTTGATGTTGAGAGCGCGCATTGTGCCTTTGGATTTCTGAACTAACGCACCAACGAAACAAGGTTTTTGGACATAAAGAGGGACATTATCGAACAAAAAGAACATTTATTGTCTAAACATGGAGACCTGGGAGTGCCACCAGATGAAGATCAAAGGTAAGTGATTAATTTTAACGCTATTTCTGACTTTTGTGACACCTCTCTTGGTTGGAAAATGGTTGTATGGTTTTTGTGGCTTTTTGAAATCTGACACAGCGGTTGCATTAACCTTTCTAGGGTAGGCATTCCGCTAGCGGAACCACAGGACAACATTCCGCTGAAAAGGAAGCGCGCGAAATTCAATAATATTTTTTAGAAATATGTAACTTTCACACATTAACTTCCTATGGTATAGGGGACGCATGCGTCCCACTTGGGGAAAAAAACAGGAAAAATGCAGCGCGGCAAATTCAAATAATGATATAAAATCAAACATTCATTAAATCACACATGTAAGATAGATACTCAATTAAAGCTACACTCCAGCCAACATGTCAGATTTAAAAAAACTTTTCGGCAAAAGCATAAGAAGCTATTATCTGATGATAGCACAATGTCAACAAAGAGGGTAGCATATTTCAACCCTGCAGGCGCTACACAAAACAATGAAATAAAATATAAAACATGCATTACCTTTGACAAGCCTCTTTTGTTGGCACTCCAATATGTCCCATAAACGTCACAATTGGTCCTTTTGTTCGATTAATTCCGTCCATATATATCCAAATGTACATTTATTTGACGCGTTTGATCCAGAAAAAAACAGCTGCCAAAAAACGCAACGTCACTACAAAACATTTCAAAAGTTGCCTATAAACTTTGCCAAAATATTTCAAACTACTTTTGTAATACAACTTCAGGTATTTTAAAAAGTTAATAATCGATCAAATTGTCGACGGGGCTATCTGTGTTCAATACAGCAAGTAAACAAACCATGCTCCTTTTTACGTCTTGCGTAACTCTCAATAGTGTAACGTTGGTCCAGGATGTGCTTCTTCTTCATTGCACAAATGAATAACCTCAACCAAATTACAAAGACTGGTGACATCCAGTGGAAGTGGTAGGAACTGAAAACAGGTTCCAATGAAATGTCCCTTGGCAAAGACAAGTCAGGGAACAGTCAGAGGCAAAACATAATAATTTTTGAACAGTTAGTCCTCTGGGTTTTGCCTGCTACATAAGTTCTGTTATACTCAGACATGATTCAAACAGTTTTAGAAACTTCAGAGTTTTTTCTATCCACATCTACTAATAATATGCATATCTTATATTCCTGGCATGAGTAGCAGGAAGTTGAAATTGGGCATGCTATTTATCCAAAAGTGAAAATGCTGCCCCCTATACCTTAAGAGGTTATTAACATGTCCAATACAGCAAATGAAATATAAACAGGCTGGTGCTTAACAGGCTGGTGGTTAACAGGCTGTGGGCTGCGTGGTTAACAGGCTGGTGGCTAACTGGTGGTTAACAGGTTGGTGGAAAACAGGTTGGTGGAAAACAGGTTGGTGGAAAACAGGTTGGTGGAAAACAGGTTGGTGGTAGACTGGTGGTTAACAGGTTGGTGGTAGACTGGTGGTTAACAGGCTGGTGGTAGACTGGTGGTTAACAGGCTGGTGGTAGGCTGGTGGTTAACAGGCTGGTGGTAGGCTGGTGGTTAACAGGCTGGTGGTAGGCTGGTGGTTAACAGGCTGGTGGTAGGCTGGTGGTTAACAGGCTGGTGGTAGGCTGGTGGTTAACAGGCTGGTGGTAGGCTGGTGGATAACAGGCTGGTGGTAGGCTGGTGGTAGGCTGGTGGTTAACAGGCTGGTGGTAGGCTAGTAACACTGTACGGGCCTTAACACTGTACGGGCCTGACTACACGGCCCCCTCAGGGAGAAGCTGTGTGTGTCACCAAGTGTGTTGTCTGTGTACCATATAATCTAGAGGAATGTAGCTATAATAGTAGCCAACAGAGTGTGTCATCTGCTGCGCTCACCTGTATGTCTGTGTATGAGAGAAAGAGTGTGTGTGTGTGTGTGTGTGTGTGTAACACCTGTCTGTGGGCTGCGTGGCTTGGCTCCCAGGTAGGCCAGGTTGATGTTAGCCTTCCTACCGTCGATGATGGGGTTGGGGTCTTTACATGCCCGCTCTGCTGCCCCTCTGTCCATCATAGTCACCTGACAGGAAGAGGAAAGAACACACAGGTTTGGGTGTCAGGAAGTGATCAATCCGGTAACTTGTATCTCACCAATAAATCCCTGTAATCCCAGTAAAGCGTATCAGTGTTCATACTGTACTCTTTGAGCTCTAGTAGATAGTAAGATCCTGTGTGGTTATAACATAGTGTGTGATGGTAAAGTATGAAACAGAGGATTTCAGGGCTGAGCCGTCTGCTGCTGTGGGGGAGTAAGTCTCTCAGGTTAGGGGGCACCGGCATCCTGACCTATCACAGGGAATGGTGGGCGTCTTTGTGTGCAGGGAGGGGGGAAGGGTATCTTTCAATTCTATCATTATTTTACTAACAAGGGGATGCTAAATAAGAGCAATCAGTAACATGGTACATTGAAACACACATTCATTGTCTCTCTCTCTCTCTCTCTCTCTCTCTCACACACACACACACACACAGCTGTGACTGCATCTGTTACAGTATAGATTAAGGCATTACAGTAAGAGTAGTCCCAAACTCTGCTAATAAATGAGGCGAAGTGAACCGAAACATGAAATTAGTAACAGTACAGGGCACTAATGGGACTGCGTTCTTTTTCTGCTTTTATTTCAAAGCGTCATACTCTGGAGTCCTATGCGAACATTGTCTGTGCTCTGGACGGGTTGATTGCTGTGTTTCTGAAGGCTGCCGGGGGAATTAGACTGCTATGGTAAGTCAGGGTTGAAAACGGGAAGACTGTCCGGCCTGGGCCAGAGACAGAACGCGCACTGGTTGGCTTGCTAAACTCATCAACATGAGTATGAACAGGCATGTAGGGAAAATATGCATTGCTTTAACTCAGCTCCCCTCATCTCTCTCTTGTCTTTTTATCCATCTCTCTCGCTGACACTCTTCCCCCCCCTTTTCTCATAACCACACACAGCTTGACAAAGGGGGGTGGTGTCTGTCTGTGTGGAAGGAAGTCAAAAAGAAACTGCAGCCTTATCTCAGAGCGCCAACACGTCACACCTCTGTGACCAGGGGATTACCTTCTGCTAACACACAACACACAGCCTACCCCAGAGAGGGAGGGAGGGAGGGAGGGAGGGAAAGAGAGCATTGAGCTATAAATGGGGAGGGGGAGAGAGAGAAAGGGAGTAGGAGGGGAACAAAGGGAGAGAGACTGCACGAAAAACAGTACAAACAGAAGCTCCTCAGGGACAATCCAGAGACCCTATTTGTGGACGATTACAAGACTGGGAACATAAGCACACTACCCCTCTATCAGAGGCAGAGGGTGGAAAATCTGAATAGTGAAAAAGGAGGACCCTGAAACTGAGACAGCCTGGAACAGTGGCCATGCAGGGCAACATCAAACACTTCCGACAGGACTTTCACAGAATCAAAGAGAGAGCACAGCAGGAGAAGCTCTGTTGGTGACGACTCCTCCACCCAAAGTGAGTAGGTCCACACGCCCCACAGACGAGCAACCCCATGAGTAGGCTTTTGGCCTAAAGAGAAGGAACCCAGACCTCACCAAAGAAATCAGAAATACAGACATTGTCACACTGCAAAAAATATGGTATAGAGGAGACGGACCCACTGGTTGCCCTATAGGTTACAGAGAGCTGGTATTCACATCCACCAAACTACCAGGTGTGAAACAGGGAATAGACACAGAACAGTATATTTGACCTACAGTATTAGCTAACATATCAAATTCTAAAAAGTCCAGTGAAAAAACCTAAGAAAACTAACAATGAGAAATGATTTGATGAAGAATGCAAATCCAGAATTAAGATACCTATCCAACCAAAAACTAACAGACCCAGAAAACCAGAATCTACATTTTCACTAAGACAGAACAAAAATACGCTAAGAAAAAAGAAGGAACAGCATGTCAGAAAACAGCTCAATGTGAATGTATAGAACCAAATCACTTCTGGGGAAATTGGAACACATTAAACAAACAACACAAATAGCTACAGAATATAAAGCAGGCAGGCAATGAGGCATTCAGTTAGTGTACGTACGATTGAACGTTAGGAATGGGCAAAACTAGTGACCAATGCATCTTTGAGCGTGACATGATCGTCAGTGCCAGGTGCGCCAGATCCAGTATCTCAGAAACAGCTGTCTACCTGGGCTTTTCACGCACGACGGTGTCTAGGGTTTACCGAGAATGGAACGACAAACAAAAAACATCCCGTCAGCGGCAGTCCTGTGGGTGAAAACAGCACGTTGATAGAGGTCGAAGGAGAATGGTAAGATTCTTGCAAGCTAAAAGGCGGGCCACATACAGAAAAATAACGGCGCAGTACAACTGTGGTGTGCAGAACGGCATCTCGGAGAACACAACGCGTGGATCCTTGTCAAGGATGGGCTATTGCAGCAAGCGACCACACCGGGTTCCACTACTATCAGCTAAAAACAAGAAGGGGCTCTGGTGGGCACACAATCACCAACACTGGACCATTGAGAAGTAGAAAAACGAATCCCAGTTCCTGTTGCGTCATGCTGACGGCTGAGTCAGGATTTGGCATAAGCAGCAGGAGTCCATGGACCTTTCCTGCCTGGTGTCAATGGTGCATGCTTGTGGCAGTGGTGACTGGTGTGGGGAATGTTTTCCTGGCACAAGTGATGCCCCATGATACCAATTGAGCAAGATTGAACACCAAGCCCCAAATAATTCTGTCTGTTAAGGGTCCAACCCGGTACTAGATGGGTTTACCTAATAAACTGGCCAGAGTCTTATATCAATGAATTGGTGAGGGCACTAGAACAGTCTGCAGCACCCGGCCACACCCTACTAGACTCTGAAGTCAAATGTCTACTGTTTGCTGATGATCTGGTGGTTCTGTCCCAAACCAAGGAGGGCCTACAACAGCACCGATATCTTCTGCACAGATTGGTTGACTTGGGCCATGACGGTAAATCAGTAAGACAAAAATGATGGCATTCCAAAAAAAGGTCCAGTTGCCAGCACAACAAATACAAATTCTATCTAGACACCGTTGCCCCAGAGCACACAAAGAATTATACCTACCTCGGCCTAAATCACAAGGCTGTGAACGATCTAAGAGACAAGGCAAGAAGGGCTTTCTATGCCATCAAAAGGAACATAAAACTCGACATCCCAAGCATTAGGATCTGTTTAAAAATACTTGAAATCAGTTATAGAACCCATTGCTCTCCATTGTTGTGAGGTTTGGGGTCCGTTACAGAATAACGCCTCACCAAAGCGGAGCATCAGGGAGTTTTTTTGTGAGTCTAGGTGACGTCGGGTCTGGGTGCCGCAACCGGGGATGCCTCAGCTGGCTCGCCAGGCTTCCATGCCTGAGCAGGTTCGTCAAGTAACAAGACCCGGTTGTCCAGTCAAGCATCCGTTGCCGAATCTACCGAGGAAGCCTCAGCTAGCTTGTCAGGCTCCCATGCCTCAGCTGGCTCATCAGGTTCGCAAGACTTGGTTGGCTCGGCAGGCTGCAATGCCTCGGCTGCTTCGTCAGGCTCCAATGGCCCGGTCGGCTCGTCAGGCTCCCGCGCCTCAGCCGGCTCCCGCGTCTCAGCAGAAGAGACTGGTCCTTGGGACCGTCCCTCTGGTCGGCGTCCTGCGGTTGGAGCCACGTGTTAGGGAGGGGGTACTGTCCCGTATATTCCCTCTCCGGCGCTTAAGGTCACCAGGCTGCTCATTATTACGCACACCTGTCACCATCATTAAGCGCATCACCAGACTCACCTGGATTCAATCACCGGCCTGATTACCTCCCTATACATGTCACTCCCTTTGGTTCTTTCACTAGGAGTTATTGTTTCTATTCCGTTGTTTCATGTCTGCATGCTACTCCTGTTTCTTGTTTTGTCCATGTTTGTTTATTTATTAAATGATTCACTCCCTGAACTTGCTTTCCGACTCCCAGCGTATACATTACACTGGGGCTCTATTCATAAACTCAAACAGATTCCACAGAAGCCAAGGACAGCAACACAATTCGACCCAACCAAATTATGAGAAAACAAAAAGATTACTATTTGACACACTGGAAAGAATCAACTAAAAAAAACATACCAAACTGGATGCTATCTGACCCTAAACAGAGAATACACAGTAGCAGAAAACCTGACCACTGTGACTGACCCAAAATGTAAAAAAGCATAGTGAGTATAACCTTGCTATTGAGAGAGGCTGCCATAGCCTTTCTTCTCTCGAGAGCCAGGTCTGCCTATGTGCCCACTGCCACAAAATGAGGTGAGGTGGAAACTGAGCTGCACTTCCTTAACTCCTACCAAAGGTAGGCCCATATTAGAGACACATATTCCCCACAGATCACACAGACCCACAAAGAATTTGAAAACAAATCAAACATTGATAAACTCCCTTATCTGTTAGGTGAAATACCGCAATTGCAATGTGCAATCATAGCAGCAACATGTGACCCGTTGCGATGAAAACAGGGTAATCAGTGGAACACAAACAACATTGTAAATACAACCAATATTTTTCTGTTTACTTATCTTCCCCTACTATTCGTACTACAACTATCTTTTACACACGGTTAAAAACACTGTTCTGAACTGTGTAAATAAACTTGCGTGCAAATTAGTGTGATATATTTCAGAGCAAATAAAACCATCACGTTCACATTATACACATATATTTGATGTTGTTCATCATTGTGTGTGTGTGTGTATTTGTCTGTGTATGAGAGGAAGTGTGTGTGTGTGTGTGATTGGAGAGGGAGCGGGTTGTTATTCAGGACTCTGAGATAATTGATGTTACACTTTGTAAGAGATAATCTACTCATGATAAAACATGTGACTGCAACGCCACAAACACTGCACATCCTTGTTGGCCGAAACAAAGTGTGCAACACCAAGTTAAGAACCAGTGCTCTTTGCTTTGCAGATTACACAAGCACCTTCAGCCCAATACATAAGGGAATGTCAGCAGCACATGTACAGATCCATACAGAAAATGTAAAGGAAACGTAATGGTTTTACAGTTGGGTGTGGGAAACGTGCAGTGGGCCCAACCTACCCAGTAAAACACAACTGAAACTTTAGCCTCACTTTCAATATGTTCTCAATTCAAGGTGGTTGGGTAAGCATTACAATGGCCTAATTCGAGGTGGGAACAGGGGAACAGTTTGTGAAAGTATCCTGTGATAGAAAATCTAATCTGGGTCCTTCTTATCTGTCACAAGGCACTTTCATCATTGGTTACAATGTAGTAACTTTGTTATAAGCCTTTTGTAATATAAAGTGTAATCAAAATAAATATCAGTGAAGCTACATGATACCACTGAGTTTGACACCAAGGGGAACAAAATATTGTGCGCTCAATAACTGACACTTTAGAACGCGCTCTGTAGCGCACTACTCACACAATTTCTCACACGTTACAGTAGTCCACTTCCTGTAGCCTACAATACGTTTCATTTACAGTCAAATGAAATGGTTTCTAAACAAAGAACACGGGCAGAAAATAACAGCAGACAGTCAGCCTGACATGCGTCGTGTCCCGCCAAAGGAAGGTTATGGAGGATTTGGAAGGGGGTATTGCACAGCGTGTTAGATGAAGTAGGATTCACTTACAAAGCCGTATCCTCGGGATTTCCCGGTTTGTCTGTCCGTTATCACAACGGCCTCGTCAATATCCCCGAACGTCTCGAAGTATTTTCGAAGGGATGCATTGTTGGTATGATAAGGTAAACCACCGACAAAAATCTTAGTGAAAGTAGTGTCATTCTGAATAGTGGGATGCATTGTCTCCAGACCTCCGTTAACAAATTGATGGAAAAGCATTTGTCCGGCTGCGTCCGAATGGAAAAACTAAACCGTCTATGGGGGAAAAAAACACACAATATAAACAGTCACAGGCGGTATATCAAAGTTCTAAACAACACAACTGGTGCTGGAGAGATGGAAGATTTAAATGCGCAATGGTTTGGTTTTTAAACGCGCAATCAGGCTTGATTCGTCCGGGCTGTATCGATGCAAAAAATACTTATTTATTCCATGCTTTGAGTTATATCGAAGCAGGGCGACCAACGTACGGGCTACACTCCAGGTCCTTCTTGACAGGTGTCTTGAATACTCCTTCGAAATATCTTACAGGAGGGAGGGAGGGGGGGATATATATATTTATATTAGGGAGTTTCAGACACGCCCACTCCCATTTTTGGCCAATACATAAGCGAAGCAACGCCCCCTGTGAACTTTATATGTGACGTCTTTCCGCAGCTCACGCCCTCCCAGCTGCACCCTTACGTTCTCCTAACACCTGTCTTTGTCTTTTGAAGACACAAAGAACACCGTTTTATGCTGCAACGAGTCTACATGAACATACTTGACCGTGATCAATAGGTCATCTTAACGTGTAGGCTAATAGCCTAGGCTTTGATTCGACTCATGTAGGAGTTTTCAGCCTTTCGGGACTATGTCGAGTTCTAAGACATACGACTACCGTAAACGTATTACAATGAATTGAAACGGTGTGGACCTGGTTCCAAGTAACATGGAAACTGGCGCCCATGTTCATCGGACTGGTTTATTCTGAGTTGCTGTCATTTTATAAGTTCCAGGTTGCTGACCATAAAACATCACCTTCACTTTTGATTAAGGGCTACAGCAAGCGCAAAAGGCTTGGCTAGAGACAGTAACGCCCATAAAACGTCAGTTGAGGTGAGAGGAAATTGGAGACGATTAAAGACAAAAGCGCACGCCAGGGGTGACCATTCACAGGAAAGACCAGATAAAAGGTTGTAATGTTGAGGTGACCATGTATTCTCTCCCGCTCAATTCAAATGGCTTTATTGACATGGGAAACATATGTTTACTTTGCCAAAGCAAGTGGAATGGATAAACCGAAGTGAAATAAACAACCGGAAATTAACAGTAAACATTACACTCACAAAAGTATCAACGGTATAGAGACATTACACATCAGATTATGGCTATTTATAGTGTTGTAACAATGTGCAAATAGTTGAAGTGCAAAAAGGAAAATAGATAGTCATGAATATGGGTTGTATTTACAGTGATTGTTTTTCACTCGTTGCTCTTGTCTTGTGGCAACAGGTCACAAATATTGCTGCTGTGGTGGCACACTGTGGTATTTCACCTAATAGATATGGGAGTTTATCCAAATTTGAGTTGTTTTTGATTTTTTTGTGTGTCTGTGTAATCTGAGGAAAATATGTGTCTCTAATATGGTCATGCATTTGACAGGAGGTTAGGAAGTGCATCTCAGTTTCCACCTCATTTTGTGGGCAGTGTGCACATAGCCTGTCTTCTCTTGAGAGCCAGGTCTGTCTACAGCGGTCTCTCTCAATAGCAAGGCTATGCTCACTGAGTCTGTACATAGTCAAAACTTTCCTTAATTTTGGGTCAGTCACAGTGGTCAGGTACTCTGCAACTATGTACTCTATTTAGGGCCAAATAGCATTCCAAGTTGCTCTGTTTTTTGGTTAATTCTTTCCAATGTGTCAAGTAATTCTCTTTTTGTTTTCTCATGATTTGGTGTGGTTGGGTGTAATTGTGTGGCTGTCCTGGGCCTCTGTGGGGTCTGTTTGTGAACAGATCTCTATGACCAGCTTGTGGACCCCAGACCTCACAACCATAACTGATTCTATAACTGATTCAAGTATTTTATGCCAGATCCTAATTGGGATGTCAAAATGTCTGTTCCTTTTGATTGCGTAGAAGCCCCTTCTTGCATCATTCACAGCTTTGTGGAAGTTACCTGTCGTGCTGATGTTTAGGCCAAGGTATGTATCGTTTTTTGTGTGGTCTCGGGCAACGCTGTCGAGATGGAATTTGTGGTCCTGGCAACTGGACCTTATTTTTGTATTACTGAGATTCACTGTCAGGGCCCACGCAAACACTCTCTCTTTCTCTCATACACACACACACACATTGGTGGCATCTTAAGTGGGGAGGACGGGCTGGAGCGGAATGGTATTAAATGCATCAAACACATGACCATTCCATTTGCTCCGTTCCAGTCATTATTATGAGCAGTCCTCCCCTCATCAGCCTCCACTGACACGCATAGGCGTCATGCCCGTAGGGGACACGTGACCCCTCAGATGTGTTCTGTTAAGAAAGAAAAAAAATGTTGTTTCTCTGTAAAACTACTAGCCACCTAGGAATTTTATGAAGCTTTAGCTAGCCCAGATAGGTTACCAATCTCCAAACCTCAGAACTAGCTACCAAGAACCCATTTCAGGCCATCAATCAAGTTAGAGTAGCTAGCTTGTCTAACTATCTTAGCTGGCATGCCTGCTGGTAAGGTTGGTAGACTTCAGAAAAGCAAGCAAAAACTAAATGTACTGAATAAGACTCACATTCTTTCAATCTTTTATCCAGATTTTAACATAGATGCAGAGAAGTATATTTAGTTACAGACAGCTCAAGAGGTATGCTTAGATACGCACAATTTTTTATTTTTTTTATTTTTTACATAGAATTAAGAATAATGATTATGGTAAAAAAAAGCAGTTTCAGGTGTTTGAAAAATGCTAAATTCTCCAACTTCCTGGCCCCCTCTGGACCAACCCCCAGGCCATTTTCACATACTTTGTGCCCACTCAGATTTTTAGGGGTGCATGACTACCCTGCACACATTTTTTGGTTCTCTCTCTCTCTCTGTGTGGGAAAAGGACACATGGAGAGGCCAATTCAATACAATGTTCTGACCTTCAGTAGGCCTACTAAACAATGAGACAAAGAAGGGCTGAGACATTTAGTTTTTGATGACAGCGATAGGATCTTGGTGTGCATTTAGTCTCAAATTAATCTTTTGTTTGAAAAGGTTTGAGATTACCACTGTAGTACAGTGGCAAGGAGACCCCATATTCCAAATGACATGTGCTGGCACCTCTGTAGCCAACTGTACCCACCATCTTCCTCTTGACCCACCATACAATAACCCCCCCATCAGAGACAACTCTCACCTCCTCCCACTCTCTCACCTCTGGGCCCCTAGTTCACGCAGACCCTCAGTCTCCAGACATCATTTGTACACATATGATAAGTGGCCCTATTCTTTATCATCAAGTCCAGTGCTTTACCCTCTAACCCAAGATCTCATTCCCTTCCCCCTGGCCAAGCTAATTTGGAACTTTGAAACATACTGTTACTTCAATGAAACACAACACACACACAATGTAATGTTTAAATATAAATTTGTATTTACATCAATATTAACATCAAGAAACAAGTAAGAAAAAATGCGACAGTAATTTACATCCTGAAATTATGACCGTATATCCCCCCCGCCCCCGCGTGTTATTTTATTCCCCCATCTTTCCATTTAATCAAAGGGTAGATACATCAAGAGGAATCTTTTTTTTTAAGCAAAAGCACGGAAAACAGTTATTTTGAATATTCAGTAGGCAAATATTTTTTAATATACTTCATCAAGACTGAAACAAAAAAAATTCACTCTAGGCTACTCCATGATGTAATGAAGTTTCCATAAAACAGCTTAAAGATACTCTCCATTGTGTTAAAAGATAAGATAGCCGTCTTCAGCATTGAAGCCATTGTAAATAGTTTAGAGTCCATGGGATAGTCTCTTATCGTCAGACGTTCTACCTCAGGTTAGTGCCACTAAAATAGCTTCTTTTCGGAGTGGTCAATCTCATGAAAGAACTGTTTCGCGCACCACAACTTTGAACTGGCCATACATTTATAAGAGATAAAAATCAAGAAAATAAAACAACAACTACAAACAAGATTAAAATCACTTCAGCAGAATCAGACCCATGTTAACTCTATGTGGTGTATGAATGGGAACACACACACACACACACACACACACACACACACACACACACACACACACACACACACACACACAAAGAAAAACAGATTACATGTAGGTTGTGCAGCAGAGAAATGCACACACCAGTAGAGTACTTGCACCATCTACAACCGGTTTCTAAGCACTGCAGAATGACAAAAACAAAAATCTTTGGATTGAGCATGTCTTAAAAGATTTTCTCACAAAGCTTCACAGAAAATACTACAATGTAAATGCAAAATCAAGGTTCAACATAAAACCATTGTAAAATGTCCCAAAATAACCTTCAAACCAGACAGAGAGAGAGAGGGAAATGCAAAATAACCCTCTAGTTTTACAGCCTTCCTCAACATGAGCTGACTCTTCCTATTGACAAAGCGAAGCCACAAATATAACTAACCGCAGTGTTACTGCCCACATACAGTAAAAACCGACCACCACAAACCAGCATCTGTGCCCAACGGAAGGGGAGAAAACTAGAGAAGCAGTCTTCATATTGTAACGACTCTGGGTTGTCTATAATAGCATACCTGTGAGCACATAGTCGCTGTTAAGTAGCCTGGCCAATTATAGAGTATGGAATTATAAGAAATGGAACTATTTTTATTTTTTTATTTAACCTTTATGTAACTAGGAAAGTCAGTTAAGAAAAACTCTTATTTACAATGACAGCCTACCCCACCAAACGCTGGGCCAACTGTGCGCCACCCTATGGCACTCCCAATCACAACCGGATGTGATGCAGCCTGGATTTCAACCAGTTATTGCAGTGATGCCTTTTGCACTGAGATGCAGTGTCTTAGACCACTGTGCCACTTGGGAGCCTGAGTACTAGAGCCATTGGAGTCATAGGGCCCTAAAAAATATCAATCCACACACTGGTAAGAAACATGGACCCTCATAAGTCTAACACAATCACATGAAACCTCTTTTGGCATTGTGTGTGTTTGATTGCTCTTAAAACAAAAAACAAAACAAATCTATTAATAGAAAATGACAGGATCACACAAGCATCTCTAAATATACACAATGTCTTTGAAAAAGAGAAATGTATGATTTATAGATCACAAATAAAAAAAAAGTGTTTTCTGAGAGAACAAAAGTGGCAGTTGTAGCTTTCTGAGAGAAATCGAGCCAAAGTATTTCAGTATTGATCAGAGAAATAGCCCCTTGATTTTCACCCATGGTTGAAGTATTGAAAATAAAAGCTGTTTTGACCTACGACATAATAAGAAAATTATACTTTAAATATCTAGCCTGACAATCTGTGCAAAAACAGTATGTGACCTACAAAAGCATATATTTATATATATATATAATACATTTGAAGCGTATATACAATTTATATTCACAGACAAAATTAAAAAAAAAATCCAAACAAGATGATTCGCATCCTAATACTGCACTACCATCGCTTTGACTTTGAGTAAATGGTGCTTCACTTTGCCCTCACAGGAGAATCAAGACAAAAGATTATTGCTAGAAATCTGCATAAACATACATTAAAATCAGGGATACCCTTTCTTTCATAGTGTGTGGATTACTTTAGGAATTAACTCATTCAATAACTGGCAAAAATCGCTATCAAGTGTTCCATGAGGTAACCAAGAATGTAAATCTTACGAATTCCTCCTTAAAAATACAATATACTCATGTTTTTTTTTTTAAATGATCATTTATGAATAGTTGTATAGATATTGAGGGTAATTTTGCCCTCTGAAATAGGTCAGCACATTTTAAGGATCGACTTTAATAATCAGAACCTTTGAAATCCACTAACTTTCCCATAATCAACACACTGCAGAAGAAAGTGTTCTATAAATTCTGTGCTTACTGCCTTTCAATTGGTTAACCATTTAGAATAATGATCGTCACGGTAATCCATTTCCAATCAAAATAGTCCCCATCCTCCGACACACACAAAAGCAAAACAAGATTTTCTGTTATGCATTCATTCTTGGGTAAAGGCCTCTATGACCAAGAAATATTTCCACAATCCTTTTGACGACAGCCTTTCCGTAAAGTGCAATCACAGCCAACTAGTATTTATTTCTGTCGTACCTTAACCCAGTCTCCTGCAGGACCACTGTGTATGTATACTGACTCTCAATTACTTACTTCTGAGTTGTTTCATTGACTATAGGCCTGCTCATCAGCATAGTAATTTATCTTATAGAGATAGAAGTTGCCCATGACCACAGATCTAGGATCAGTGTCCCTAATCTTAACTATTAGGGGGATGTGAAAATAGCTGACCCTGTGTCAGTGATTACAAGCAACTCCCACCTTCTCCAGCAATGGGACTACATCATATGTATTATGTCATTCATTAAGAGTGGATTCAGAGACCGGATGGGATACACTGCATACACAGTGGTCCTTCAGGACCAGAACTAGGGAATACTTCCTCCAGTGTTTCCCGAAGCAGAGAGAGAATTCCCATGCCCATAGGGTGAACAAAGCGTTAGTTTACATCCCACGAGAGGATGTCTTCTCATGTCTGTCCATCCGTGTCTGTCAGAGCCAGATCATTATTAGTTGGGTGTCCCCCGCTTCAGTCTGTTTGGTCCAGCGAGTGGCGTGTGTCCAGTACAGAGACATAGAACCCAGAGAGAGGACTAATGAAACTACATCACTAAAGACTGATGGAGGAATGAAACAGTTGTGTATCTGTCAGTTTGTGTGTGTGTGTGTGTGTGTCACAGTGCGTCTCCGCTTTACATACATGACTGTTTTTGAGTGTGTATGTGTGTGTTGGTGGGTCATGGTGTGTCTCATGTAAGTGCATGTAGAATAGAGTGTGTCCTTGGTCTTGTTTTGTGAGACTGTCCTTGAGTTCAGAGGAACAGCACCCCCAACTGGTGGGAGTAGAATACCACTCACACGTACATTTGGTCCGGCACACACTGAGCACTGCACTCCTCTCTCTGAAAGGGATCACATTGAGTCCGTTTCTGTTCCACCACACGCCTCGGTCTCAGGTTCAGCAATATTTCTGTAAGGAACAGAGGTAATGGGGTTAGTTGTGTAGACATCGAGTGTGTGTGTGTGTGTGTGTCTCTGCGTGTGTACATAAATATTGACAACACTCACACATGCTTACTGTATGTTCATGCACACACCCACACACAATCCATACAGAGCTGTGTACCTGATCAGGCCCCATCGGCATACGTCCCATCACCATGGGGTTCATCCCCATCTGGCCCCCCATCTGGCCCATATGGCCCCCTCCTCCGTTGGCAGGCATGCCCCCATTTATCATAATGCCCCCGTATTGCCCTGGGTTACCCTGTTGGGCAAACTGCTGCTGCCCCGGGTTACCCTGTTGGGCAAACTGCTGCTGCCCCGGGTTACCCTGTTGGGCAAACTGCTGTTGGGGGTACGTACTGGAGAGACAGGGAGGGAAGGAGGTGGGTTAGTTAGTTCACTGGTTGTTCTAGGTTATTTCTCTCTCTCTGTCACACACCTGTTGCGGGCCATGCCTCCCTGCGGCCAGCCCTTCATCTCGGCACTCTGGTACATGGGTCCGCCCTGGGGATGCTGCTGCATCATGGGATTCTGAGGACCAAGGCGGCCTGACATCATAGTGTTGGGGGGGCTGCCGCCCGCAGGGCCGAACGACGGGTCACCCTGCTGGGTCATACCTGAAGGGACATGTTACATGAGCTATAGCATGGGAACACACCACCCACACACACTTCCATGTTTCACTGCAAGTACAAAAACTCACCACTAGGGAGCAGCAACACTCTGTGGCCCATCAGGTCAAACCAACCCAAACTCACCGTAGTTTCCCCCGTAGCCAAACTGCTGGGGGCCCGGCTGGCCCATGTTGGGGCCTCCCATGGGGGTGTCCATGCCGGCGGGGGCGGTGACGTTGGGAGGGGGGCTGAATCCCCCGGCGGCCGCCGCTGCCGCCTGCTGCTGTTGCTGCTGCATTAGCATCATCATCCTCTGTCTCCTCATCTGCATGGTCACCATCTCCCTGCTACGCTGGGCCATCATCTGGGCATTCAGGAAGCCAGGCTGGGGACAGAGAAGGAGTGTAGTGAGTGTGTGTGTGTGTGTGTGTGTGTGTATTTACAGTTCTGGCTGTGTGTAATGTACAAGAAGGAAAGGTTAGGCATAAGTGGCTCCCAAATACTCAACAAACTGGATGCAGTCTATCACAGTGCCATCTGTTTTGTCACCAAAGCCCCATACACTACCCACCATTGCGACCTGTACACTCAAATTGGTTGGCCCTCGCTTCATACTTGTCGCCAAACCCACTGGCTACAGGTTATCTACAAGTCTCTGCTAGGTAAAGCCCTGCCTTATCTCAGCTCACTGGTCACCATAGCAGCACCCACTCGTAGCACGCGCTCCAGCAGGTATATCTCACTGGTCACCCCCAAAGCCAATTCCTCCTTTGGTCGTCTGTCCTTCCAGTTCTCTGCTGCCAATGACTGGAACGAACTGCAAAAATCTCTGAAGCTGGAGACTCATATCTCCCTCACTAACTTTAAGCACCAGCTGTCAGATCAGCTCACAGATCACTGCACCTGTACATAGCCCATCTGTAAACAGCCCATCTATCTACCTACCTCATCCCCATACTGTATTTATTTATTTATCTTGCTCCTTTGCACCCCAGTATCTCTACTTGCGCATTCATCTTCTGCACATCTACCATTCCAGTGTTTAATTGCTATATTGTAATTACTTCACCACCATGGCCTATTTATTGCCTTAACTCCCTTATCTTACCTCATTTGCACTCACTGTACATACACTTTTTGTTTTCTTTTGTTCTACTGTATTATTGACTATGTTTTGTTTATTCCATGAGTAACTCTGTGTTGTTGTATGTGTCGAACTGCTATGCTTTATCTTGGCCAGGTCGCAGTTGCAAATGAGAACTGAAGGTGAAATAAAAAATTTAAAAAAGGTTGTGTGTATGTGGAGGAGAGGGGAGTGCCTACCTGTCCCCCCATGCCAGGCTGCATGCCCGGCCTCATGCCAGGGTTACCCGCCCCAGGGTTCTCCATCTTCATGGCCATCCCCTGCCGAGTCTGACTCATAAACTGAGGGAGGAAGGAAATAAGAACCTGTCAACATAAAGTCCTGTGTGCGTTTATCTGTATGTGTGTATGTGTGTGTGTGTGCGTGTGTGTGTCTCTAACCTGTTGGCCCTGTAATCTCTGTTGCAGCTGGAGCCTCATGGGTTTGGTGGCACTCATCATCCTGGGTCTCATCATGTTGGCGCGAGGGTGACCCATACCCCCCATCCCCGCGAAGCTGCCCCCTTGGCCCATCTGGGAGAGCATGGGGCCGAAGCTCCCCTGTTGGAGCTGGCCCTGAATGGGGCTCCCCCCGTAGGCTGACTGCATGGCCATGGAGGGGGGGCCGGGGTAGCCCTGGCCGTACAGAGGCTTCTGCTCCAGCACCATGGAGGGGTCCTGGCCGGGGAAGGGCTCACCGTGCTGCTCTGGCCCCTGGCCCTGGCTGACCAAGTCGGGGATACCCAGGGCCCGGTCGATCTCCTCCAAGGCGATGCCATCCGTGTTGTTGAGCAGAGAGTCCAGCTGGTCCAGCAGCGCCCGCTCGTCACTCTGGCCCTCGCTGGTGGTGGGCGGAGCCAGGAGCTCGTCCAGGGCGTTCCCAAACTGACGCCTGAAACACCCAGAGAACCGTTAAAAGTATGACATGATAAAATTGGCTGCCAATTGTCCTGGTATAAATCATATATTAGAACAAATATTACTATGGAAGACCAGTTTACCTGTTGTGGTTGCCCTCCATGCCCATCACACTGTCAGGCCAGGAGGGAGACTGGTTGGGCTGGCCCTGCTGACTGAACGGACTCATCCCCATCCCCATCTCACCAGAACATCCTGCACACACACACACAACACATATTAACCAGATATTCCATCGCTCAGAATCAATTACTACGGATTACAGACACACATAGACACATGCACACACAGACAGATACACAGAGATTACATCCGACCATGTTTATTTGATGGACTAACGCATACACACGTACCCAAGTCCATCAGCTGTTGCTGCAGCATGGATCTAGTGCCAGGAACACTGTTGGACCTGCCCACCATGGGACCTCCCATCATGCCTTTGGAGTTGTAGTCCATGCCAGGGCGGATCATAGAAGGGTGACCGGCTGAGCCCACGGGGCTGGCACTGGAGCGGGGCATCCCCCAATCCCCTGACCCCCCCATGGGAGAGCGCTGGGGAACCCCCATGCCCCTGTTCATCGGCCCTGGGGAGACAGAAACCACAGATGAGATTTTGCTTACAAAGCATCAACGGCACTGACTGAAACACAGACCTAGGTAGTGGAGGGGGGAAGGCATGACAGAGGACATAAATGACAGATCCAGAAAGAGAGAGTAAAATAACTAAATTAGTTACGTGTTCCAACGCCTCGCGGACACACACCCATGTTCCCCGGGTATCCGTCTGGGCTGCTCAACATATTCTCCTGTTTGATGAGCATGGGACGCCTCCCCGCCCCTCCAGGACCGCCGGGGGGCTTGGCGTCCACTGACATCGCCCTCTGAAAGGGCCCTCGTTGGCCAGGGGCCATCCCTGGACTCCCTGAACACACAGAGGGACACAACAGATAGAACAGGTACATAACCATAGCCTGGTGTCCAGACTCTGTGTGGAAGTTACTTTGCAGCAAGGGCTAAAACGTTGTTTTTTTAAAAAGTTTGTGTGTGTGCTGCTTAATGTGACCGGTCCTACCTTGCAGGTTGTCATCGAGGCAACCCTGGGCCTTGTTCCCTCCTTCATTAGCCCCTCCTCCCTGCTCTGGGTAGAACTCAGAGCCAGAACCCCTCAGACCTCCCAGGATGGACTCCAGGTTCTCCAACTGGTGAAAAGATAGATACACGTGTATCAGCAACAACACAGTATCACACTCAGACGTACACAACCTACGGAGGTTCAGCACTTCTGAGCAATGAAAATGTTCACACTAAAGGCCAATGGTGCTCAATCAATATCTTACTTATCAGTACGAATACTCATGTCATTTGAATAATCTACCAGCAAGGTAACGATCTGACCCCCACACTGTGTGGTTACCTCATCAGGTGGCTCTGACTTGATCTTGCTTTCTGGATGTTCAGGGGTGGGTCCAGGGCCTCTGGATGGGGGACCGGCAGTGGCTCCTGGGGGGCCCTTTCCTTCCAGCTCCTCAGGCATGGGCTTCACGTCCACGGGCTCTTTAGTGTCGTCCTTGTTGAGGAGGTAGTGGAGGAGCGCGTGGGTCTTCTCCTTCTTGGGGCTGTGCTGCTCCTGCTTGGGCTCAGTCACTCCTCCTGCTCCTCCTCCCCCAGCCCCCGTCTCCCCTGGGACCTCCTGGCCCCCCAGGGTCACCTTCCCAGTTGCCTCGGCTGTGATCTTGGCCACCTCGTCGGGAGTGTTGCTGTTCTGCAGCAGCTTGTGGAGGATCTTGTGCTTCTCCTGCAGCGACGCCGTGTAGTGGGCCGAGGCCAGAGCATTGGCCAAAGCAGCGCCACCTGGGCCTGACGCCGGGCCCTGAATGGTGGAGGCCGAGGAAGAGGAGGAGACTCCGGTAGAGGAAGGGCTGGTCATGCCTCCTGTGGGGTCCTTAGTGTCAGACCCTGCTGGGATGTTGCTGCTGCCTGGTGGGGGAGGTACAGAGGGCAAGGCCGGACCGGTTCCCCCTAACCCCAGCTCCTCAGTGGGGGAGGTCAGCAGCTGCAGCAGCTTCTTATGGCCCTTACTGTCTGGGACTCTCCGGGTGGGTTCTGAGCTGGCCACCCCAGCCTCGCTGGCCCCCTCTCCAGGCTCCTTGCTGCCTGCCATGGCCTGGCTGTCCAGCCGGTCTCCGCAGCTCTCTGCCTGGGTGTGTGGGTGATGGTGGTGGAGGAGGTGGTGGTGCTCGCCGGGCCCAGGTGGGCTTTTGGAGCCGTCCGGGCCTGGTTTGGCCGGCTGGCTTGGCTGGGAGGACTGAGAGGAGGAGTGGACGCTGGGGGAGCTGTCTGGTTTGTGGGCCGGGGAGGGGGAGGCGAGGGTCGAAGGGAGGGAGCTCCCGACCCCCTCGCTGATAGCCTGGAGGGCGTTGAGGGAGCTGCTGGAAAAGGAGGTGCCACCTCCTCCCACACCTCCTCCTCCATGAGGGCCTATGGGGGAGTGCATGCCTGGGAAAGAAACAAAACACACTGCTAGAAACTGTACTACAGCTTCTACATATAACAAAACATTTAAAAAATATCTAAAACCTAAAATGGATTATCTTGTGTTTTATGAAGCACAGCAAAACTGTGCAAATGTATAGTGATTGACATACCTCCAGGAGAGAACTGACTGGCGCCCATCTTGGGGCTGCCTCGATTTCGGGGGGACATCAGGAACCCCTGCTGGGGGCCACTCATCCGGGGGCTCCCCAAGGGGCTGCTCATACCCCCAAGTCCGTACCCCCCACTGCTCTGGAAGGGGTGCTGCTGTGGGTGCTGAGGATGCTGCATGCCTGGGTGGTTGCCTGGACCCGGGTGGTTCATCTGATGACCCATCTGATTCATTTGGTTCATCTGGCCCATATGGTTCATTTGATTCATCTGATTCATCTGCATCATTCTGTTGCCCATGCCTCCACCGCCACCCCCACCTCCATTTCCTCCGTACATTGAGCCCCCTCCCATCTGTCCCATGTGGCTCTGTTCATTCATGGGCCCATAGCCTCGGCTCATACCCCCCATCCCCATCCCTGCGCCAGGGGGCATGTTCATCTGGGCGTTGGGGTTGGGGCCCCCCATGCCCTGCTGCCTCATAGCCCCAGGCATCATGCCACCAGTCTGGGCAGAGCGATAGCCATTCTGCTCCCTGGAAGAGAGGATGAGGAGGAGAGAAGGAACAGGAGGAGAAAAGAGCATGTGAGGGAAGTGCGGTTATCATGACATCCTTGGTGCTTTATTCTTGTAAACACAGATCAAGTCTAGCAAAAGAGTCTCTTGAAGAGTCCGAAGATGGAACTGAAGGGCATAAGAAATGAAAAAATATTCACAATGAGAATGAGGCGTTCTCTAATTCATTACTGGCTGTGGCTGTCACAAACAATAATTCAACATTTTCCTTTTACTGAAGAATGAAGAATGAACAAACCCACTAGGAGGCCTTTAAGGCCTTCCCCACTGTCTGAAGCATCCGTATAAGCAGTCAGATCTATCTGCTAAGCCCAGAGAGGATATTGTGGATATCAGCTACCTCAACTGTGTGTGTGTGTGTATTCTGTCTCTTGCAAAGGCTGTTGTGCAACTTGTTTTCTGCCTCATAGCAGCAGCAGGTGTGTGTGTGTGTGTGTGTACCTCTGTAGCAGGTGAGTGGAGATGAAGCCCTGGGGTTCATTGCTCATGGGGTGGCGGTACAGCTTGCTCTTGGTCTGGGCCGTGACAGGGGTGCCGTCTGACAGGGAGAAGCGGTACAGGGGGGTCTCAGCGTGACCCTGCAGGAAAGCTGGGGGGGGGTGCAAATACAATGGGTACAAATGAAGATATGGAAGTGAAATATATATCAAAGATGAGGAATAGGGTCAGTGGTCTCCTGACAAAAATGGCTCTTAGCGATGCCATTCATGTGTGTTTTAAGACAGGTGTGTGTGTTTTGGGACAGGAGGGTGTGTGTGACTCCGCATGTAACAGATGTGTGTATTGGTACAGGTGTGTGTGTGGGCGTACCCTCGTGGTAGTGCCGTTTGTGGGACCAGGGCTGTCCGTCGCTGTGCTGTAGGAACATCTGGATACAGCGCCTCAGCAGGTCCTCCCAGCCAGGACGCATCGACGCACGCAGAGAGTTCTGGTCTATCTGGATCAGCTTACCTGGACGGGAGGAGAGGAGACGAGATGGACATTGTTGAACGTGGATAATACACACCTATTAAAGGGTATTGTACACACAAGGCCCTATGAAATCAAATTATACAGCCAGGATGCGGGATAAGTGATAAACATCAACTACACCGCTGTCTATTATGTTGCTGTCAGTCTCACCTGTGAGCTCGTGTCGGGTGTTGAAGCTCTCTGTTCTCTCCACAGCAGTCACACGACGGGCCACACAGATCATACACGACTGCAGGTCTGAGGAGGATGGGAAATAATTACTTAACCTACACGTACACAGACATTCATTCTGGGATTGGGCCAAGTGTTACATACTGTGTGTGTCTGTGAGTGAGTGTGTGTGTCTGTGTGTGTGTGTGTGCCATACGTTTGTCGTGTGGAAGTGTGGAAGTGTGTGTCAGAGTGTGTGTGTCATGTGTGTGTGTGTGTGGTGTGTGTCGGTGTATGCGTCTGTGTGTGCGCCCATGTGTCTGTACCTTCCCCGTCTTCGATCATGGCCTTGGGCTGGGTCAGGGCGAAGCATTGCATGGTCTCGTAGCGCGGTCCTCCATGCCCTTCCTCTACAGGCCCGTGGGTGTTGCCAAACTTGACCAGCATGCGGCAGTTGAAGGTGTGGCTCTTCTGCCGGGGCGCCTCCCCCCCCCAGGACACCCCATTCACTGAGGAGAGAAGACACACGCCTCAATATACATGTAGTACATTCAAATATATAGTCAATTCAAATGCATATGTTGTATTAAAATGGACATGTAACTGCCAAAATAATGTAACTGCTTGAGCAAATGAGGGACACAAAGTATATTGAAGTTAGGCGCTTCGACACAGGTGTGGTTCTGGAGCTAATTAAGCAATTAACATCCCATCATGCTTAGGGTCATGTATAAAAATGCTGGGCAGGCCATTATTTTGGCTACCATGGCTATGTCCCAATAGGATGACAATAGGATGACATCACAGGGCACGAGTGGTCATTGAATGGTTCGTTGAGCATGAAAACGATGTAAACCATATGCCACGGCCGTCTCAATCACCAGATCTCAACCCGATTGAACACTTATGAGAGATTCTGGAGCGGCGCCTGAGACGGCATTTCCAACCACCATCAACAAAACAACAAATGATAAAATTGCTTGTGGAAGAATGTTGTCACATCACTCCAATAGAGTTCCGGACACTTGCCAAGGTGCATTGAAGCTGTTCTGGCTGGTGGAGGCCCGACACCCTATTAAGACACTACATGTTGGTGTTTCCTTCATTTTGGCAGTTACCTGTACATGTACAAACAAACCATGGCTAGAGAGAGCCATGTATACTGACTAATGTATACTGACTAATGTATACTGACTAATGTATACTGACTAAACACTGTGTGTGTCCGGTATACACACACACATATTTAGTCAAGAGTCACAAATGGCATGAGAAAACAGGCCTATCCAGAGTGACGAGCACATAACAAAGACACCCCAAGCTAGAGACGGATATGAGATTACATCAAGAAAGGTGCATGTTTGAATCTTTTAATCGTGACATTTCAAATATCCGGACACACACGGCAGATGAACCAGCATTACTACTTTCCCTCATATCTAAAAGCAAAAGTATCCCCTTTCGTTCTGATTCCTGGCTAAATGGACCATGGGATTAATGTAGCCGACGTGTCGATTTCCAATATCCCTCCAGCCCTGTGCTGCTGCCGAGGTCAGGGGAGGAGCAGAGCAGAGTGGCCAGGTAGACAGGGACACCCAGCCATCTATCCTCATTTGGGCCCCGACTCCTCATCAGAGAACAGCCACCCAGAGGGTCACCTTCACATGGAAGGGGGTGAGGTGGGGAGGGGTGTTGAACTAAACTTCAGAGAGAGCGAGAGGTCCTACAGTAGCTTGCATCCTACATTCTCTTTTCTAGGAAATGATCCAAGGACACAAACACAATTAAATAGGTGTTACAATAGCACAGGTTCCATTCTCCTTTCCAGTCATGTGAGATCAGTGATTAGGACGCGAGGGAGGAAGGTTTGGAACCCCACTCTCCCCCCAACGTTTGTCTGAAGCCTCTACAGGGACCAAGGCCCCCCCCCCCCACCTGTTTCAGACAGGGCAGGTGGAGGGAGAGAGGGAAGGTTTGTCTGTACGGGGAGCAGAGGAGGCTGGTGGGAGTAGCTATAGGAGGACAAGGCTCAATGCAATGGCTGGAACGGAGTTAATGGAACAGTATCAAACACGAACATATGAAAACCACGTTTGACTCATTTGTTCCATTCCAGCCACTAGAATGAGCCGGTCCTCCTATAGCTCCCCCCACCAGCCTCCACCGACCGGGTGGGATGCCCTAGGGCATGGGGGTTTCGTAACTGATACTGAATGGTGATTTTAAAAAGGTCTTAGACGGTTAGGATCCAATCTTCAGCCGGACAGAGACAACCCAGCCTTTGCCGCGAGGCCCGACATTTCCCCTCAGACACAATTAACAAGCGCCGAGGCTGGGCAGAACGGTAGACTCAGGGAAAAAAGGGGAGAAAATACAGGAGGAAACCTCCCGCACTCTCGACACACACAGGGGATTGTGTGAGTGAGAGAAAATGTGTGTGTGTGTGTGTGTGTGTGTCTCGGTGTCTGCGTGCATATGTGGTGCAAGTCCCAGTTGGCGTGATCAGTGGTCATCCCACAGGAATGTGCAGAGAGAGCGTATTTCATTCATGGAGTCGGAGGTAATGATGGGGGAGAGGCGCGGGAAGGAGAGAGAATTAAAAAAGGAAACCGGGAGAAAGGACCAGCGAAATAAATAAACTATAGTTCCTAGCAACCACATTATTCAACAAAGCAGGAGTATAGAGTGTACGAGACAGAGAAAGAGGTGGGAGACGGAGAGAGAGAGAGAGAGTGTGTCAATGACACTTTGGAGCCCCTGTTTAGGGACACTGCTGGTGGAGTTAAATCGGGGAGCAGGTTCAGCAGAGCACACATATCCATAATTAATTGGCTTTAGAAATAAACACGTACACACACGTACACACACACACAGCATTGAAGCGCGGGGAAACGCAGGGGTGCATTATTCAATAGTGAGCCGTTTCCAGATGGCTGCCATGGGATCTGAATGGAGCATAGGCCTGTTTTACACTGTCTGGACCACTGAGTGTGACTGACAGCTCTGCCACGCTCTGTCTGCTTAGCACTAGCTCTGTGTGTATATTTGTGTGCTCCTGGGTGTGTGAGCAGGTGGGGCTCTGTGTGTGTGTGTGTGTGTGGGGGGGCTCCGGTGTATCAGAGAGGATCTTGTGCACTCAAGGAGGTTGATGAGAAACCGCTCATTATTGGGACCGAGCGAGAAAGGCAGGATCGGAGGGAAGAGTAGGTGTTTGTATATGTCTATGATAATGTGTGTGTGTCTAACCACATCTCCTAGCTAAGGTTTTGAATCATCTTCACCCTGTCTTTCTACTGCAGAATGTTGAGAGACATGCAAAGAGAGTGGGCCTGTGTGTGCGCATGTTCGCATGTGTGTGTGTGTGTGCATGCGTGAGTGTGTGCGTGCGTGCGTGCGTGTCGTACCGTTGGTCTTGGGCAGGTTCTTGTGGAACTCCTCCCTGTCGTCCTCATGGAGGATGTTGTAGGCGGAGGTGTTGATCAGCTCCTCCTGTTTGTACTGCAGGTACTGGGTCACGTTGTCAGAGACAAACACAATGCTGCCCTCCCGGTTCACCACAAATAAAAAGCCATCCAGGGCCTGAGGACAGAGGGTGAACACATGAAGAGTCAGTACAACAGGTCAATAAGAGGCCAGATGGTACAGACAGCCAATCAAAGAGGAGAGTCGTGACCCTTTGACCTCACCTGCAGCAGGAGCGGCCCCAGGTGGTCCTTGTCGATGACCCCCTGTCCCGTGGAGGACACGTCTGACTTCTGAACATCGTCATCATTGGAGGATGCTTTGCCTGGACGGAGGGAGGGGAGCGTTCAGTCAGATATACACTACCGTTTAAACATTTGGGGTCACTTAGACATTTTCCATGAAAATGAAATGAGTTGCAAAATGAATAGGAAATATAGTCAAGACGTTGACAAGGTTATAAATAATGATTTTTAATTGAAGTAATAATTGTGTCCTTCAAACTTTGCTTTCATCAAAGAATCCACCATTTGCAGCAATTACAACCTTGCAGACCTTTGGCATTCTACTTGTCAATTTGTTGAGGTAAACTCATGCTTCCTGAAGCACTTCCCACAAGTTGGATTGGCTTGGTGGGCACACTACCATACGGTCAAGCTGCTCCCACAACAGCTCAATAGAGTTGAGATCCGGTGACTGTGCTGGCCACTCCATTATAGACAGAATACCAGCTGACTGCTTCTTCCCTAAATAGTTCTTGCTTAGTTGGGGGCTGTGCTTTGGGTCGTCCTGTTGTAGGAGGAAATTGGCTCCAATTAAGCGCCGTCCACAGGGTATGGCATGGTGTTGCAAAATGGAGTGAAAGCCTTCCTTCTTCAAGATCCCTTTTACCCTGTACAAGTCTCCCACTTTACCACCACCAGAGCACCCCCCCCCAGACCATCACATTGCCTCCACCATGCTTGACAGATGGCGTTAAGCACTCATCCAGCATCTTTTCATTTCACAAATGTTCTTCTTTGTGATCCGAATACCTCAAACTTAGATTCGTCTGTCCATAACACTTCTTTTCCAATCTTCCTCTGTCCAGTGTCTGTGTTCTTTTTCCTATCTTAATCTTTTCTTTTTATTGGCCAGTCTGAGATATGGCTTTTTCTTTGCAACTCCCGGAGCATCCCGGAGTCTACTCTTTACAGTTGACGTTGAGACTGGTGTTTTGCGGGTACTATTTAATGAAGCCGCCAGTTGAGGACTTGTGAGGCATCTGTTTCTCAAACTAGACATTCTAATGTATTTGTCCTCTTGCTCAGTTGTGCACCGGGGCCTCCCACTCCTCTTTCGATTCTGGTTAGGGCCAGTTTGCGCTGTTCTGTGAAGGGAGTAGTACACAGCGTTGTACGAGATCTTCAGTTTCCTGGCAATTTCTCGCATGGAATAGCCTTCATTTATCAGAACAAGAATAGACTGAGTTTCAGAAGAAAGTTATTTGTTACTAGCCATTTTGAGCCTGTAATTGAACCCACAAATGCTGATGCTACAGAAGGCCAGTTTTATTGCTTCTGTAATCAGCACAACAGTTTTCAGCTGTGCTGACATAATTGCAAAAGGGTTTTCTAATGATTAATTAGCCTTTTAAAATGATAAACTTGGATTAGCTAACAAAACGTGCCACAGGAGTGACGGTTGCTGATAATGGGCCTGTACGCAAATGTAGATATTTCATAAAAAATCTACAGTTTCCAGCTACAATTTACAACATTAACAATGTCTACACTGTATTTCTGATCAATTTGATGTCAATTTAATGGACGAAAAATGTGCTTTTCTTTCAAAAACAAGGACATTTCTAAGTGACCCAAAACTTTTGAACGGTAGTGTACCTCAGTCTACAATCAAGTACAAAGTAACACACATCTTCCGTATAAGTGTGTGTGCGAATAAGAACACATTTCAAGTGTGAAGAGCGGAGCTGTGAAAGGCGTAAACACTAAACACAGATCTGTGTCACTCAACATTCAAATCAACTTATTAGAGCTCCAACAACCACCAGGGGTCAGAGTTTCTCATTTTTCCCTCCACACAAAGCACCAGGTAAGGGGAGCAACATCCATATGCAGGCTTCTCTAAGGAGCGATGGGGCTGAGACCAGGCCATGGCTGGGTGTAGACCAGAGCAGTGTAGTGTACGGTGTGCACTAGGTAAAATCCTTCCTTCCTTCCTGCCTCCATGCTTTATATTCAGCGGGAGACTCTAGAGGGACTCGCTGAATGGCATGCATGCAGAGACCCAGGAAGGCACCAGGCAGCAGCAGTATTAATGCTGAGGCTGTCTGGAGCTGGGCTACAGGAATCATTCCATCTGATTAGGTCCCAGGGGGGAGAGAGAGCCAACACAAAGAAACACAGCCACTGCTGCCTGCCTGCCGCCAGCTCCGCTCTGAAGGTAGAGAGACAGAGAGAGAGAGAGAAGAGGGGGTGGCAGAGTGAGGGGGAGGTGGTGGAGAGATAGAGACAGAAAGGTAGAGCAAGGGAGAGGGGGGGGTAGACAGGGAAGAGGGGTAGGGCAGAGGGAGGGAGGGAGAGAGAGGAGGATACGCTCCAGTGGTTTCCTCAATATCTTAAGATGCTAGGAGCAACCTGAGGATGCTACACTTTATTGGACTGAAATACAGAGGAGGCCAAAATGGCAAGCTGGAAGGAGGAGGGAGGAGGAGCGAGTGAACTAGTGA